>NC_057393.1:80209298-80269255 GCF_019320065.1 Cervus canadensis
ATTTGTTTAAATTAAAAATTTTTTTTCATTTATTTTTATTAGTTGGAGGCTAATTGCTCTACAATACTGTAGTGGGTTTTGTCATACATTGACATGAATCAGCCATGGATTTACACGTATTCCCCATCCCGATCCCCCCTCCCACCTCCCTCTCTACCCAATCCCTCTGGGTCTTCCCAGTGCACCAGGCCCGAGCACTTTCTCATGCATCCAACCTGGGCTGGTGATCTGTTTCACTATAGATAATATACATGTTTTGATGCTATTCTCTCGAAACATCCCACTCTCGCCTTCTCCACAGAGTCCAAAAGTCTGTTCTGTACATCTGTGTCTCTTTTTCTGTTTTTTAAACTTTGGTATGATACAATAAACAAATGGGGGAAAATATTTGCGACACATAGGACAACCAAGGGGGTCTAATTTCCTAAATTGATCAAGAGCACTCATACACCAGCTGGAAAAAGACAACCCATAGAACCAGGAGCAAAAATATTAAAAAGCACTCAACTTCACTTGTGACTAAATACATGCAAAACAGAATGAGATGCTATGTTCATTTGAAAGCATTGATAATCTGTGTTGTTGAAAGTTGGGTAAATAAATGTGGTCTTTTTCGAAAGCAATTTAGCAAGATTCCTTTAAAAATTTATTTCCACATATGCTTTGGCCCAGATGATTTGGTGGTGGTGGTGCTGGTTATACTACCAGGAAATTATCCTAAGAACACACTTGCAAATTTTGCCAAGTAAAATTTCCTATAAGATGTCCTGGGGCAGTGTTTGCAGGGGCCAATGGCTGGAAACAGCCTCAGTGTCCACCAGTGGGAAATTGCTTAGCTGTGGAACATGGGCTGCACATGATCAATCTACTTATAAAACTTTAAAAAAAGAGTTGCTTTTGCATTGTGATTCAGAAGAGTGTATAGTATGATGCTCATTGTGTGGATGTTGAGTATGCATAAACATATTTTTCTGAAAGTATACACAGTGAATGGTTAACAGTAGTTACTCTAGGAGAGAGAGACTATTGGGAGGTGAGCTTTTAATTTTATATATATTTCACCAAATCAGTATTGTTTGAAATTGATCACATGCAGGTATCAGTTTTAATACAAACCAAACTGAAACAACAACAAAAACACAGACAAAGCAAAACAGGATAATAAAAAATCCATTATCTCAACAGAGGGTGCCAAAGGTATGGATTTATTTATCCTAAAAAGTCTATGAATAATAAATTATTTCAAGAGCTTCCAGGCAGTCATGCTGGCCCAGAGATGGAGTGAGTGGGTTTGAGCATCAAGCCCTGAACCCCAGAGGTGCTGGGGGTACCCTGAGGGTGCTGGACTTGACCCCACTGCGAGTGGGAAGGATGGCTCATCCTTGAATTGACCCAACTCCTAGGAGGGGTATACCACACATTTTTATGTAGAAAGTGCCCTGGAAGTTCAGTGGTATTGAATGAGTCACAGGAAAACTAATTTGAATGATCAATAGAACATGCACGTTAAGAAGTTAACACTGCAAAGCCTTATCCGTAACTAGTCATACATGTCTCATGTCTCCACGTCTCCTGAACCTCAGCTGGACTTAGTGCTGCTCATCCTTGGTGAGACCCTGCTCTTAATGGCAATCCCTGGTTGGGTAGGTAGGAGTTGGACCTTTTGGTCTCTCTAATCCCCTCAAGTCCTGAGATGCCAGTGTCTCTGGGTCTAAGATTTGAGCTCAGTGAAGGAACCCATTCAGGCTGGGTGTTGAGAGACCCAGGGGTGTTTGGGACACAGCCTTGGCCTTGAGCCCCATAAGGGAAGTCACATGGCCCCTCTCCTGTGCTTCCCTCGGTAGGTCTGGCTGGAGCCTGAATCCAGGTGTGCCCAGAGCCTGTCCCCACCTCCCCCAGCCCAGCAGCACCCTCCCCACCATGGTTACTTCAACTTGACCCTCCAACTGGTCTGGAGCAACGCAGCTCACAGCATAGCACTCTACCAAGAAAGGAACCCAGTAAGAACAGAACATCAGCTGTGGACAGGCCTGTGTGGGGGCTGCAGCGCTTCCTGCTCCCTGTGGCTGACATGACAAGCCCCCTTCCCTCCTGAGCCCCTGCCTGACAGATGGGTGCCTGTGGGGAGGTGGCAGGGTGGTGGCAGCAGGGCCCTGGTACCTCTCGAGGCAGGGGTGGCCCCAGCCTGACTCCTGAGCGGAAGCTGACATGTTAATGCTGGCGGCCGGGCCGCAGAAGCGAGGCCTTCATTCAATTTGGGAGCGCCTTTCCCAGGCCAGGCCTCTGGTTTGGCTCCTATTGAATTACTCAGCTAAGCAGAGCAGGAAGGAGCTGTTCACCTAATTGCACTTGATGGATCTCTTCGTCTTGTTCAGATGCCAGACGCAAGATAGATGCCCTCTCTTTGCATCTGAACCCCAAGCTGGTGCTTTGGGGTCAGCAAGTGGCCGCTCCACACACCGCCTCCCCCAGCTTCAGCCAAGGGGCTAGGGCCCCATGAGGAGCACCCTATGCAGGGGCTGCCAGGGACCAGAGGGAAGCTCAGTCTTGCTAGCAGAGGGGGGGCGGGTGACAACAAAGGCAGACCCGCGGGCATGCCATTGACTCCAGCTCCCCGGGGTTAAGGGCTCCTTGTCTGGGTAATTGTCTCCCCTTTAATTACAGTGACTGAAAGTGCCTCCTAATTTACTTTAGGACCCTCAGATGACATCTCAAGAAGGATCACATCCGCTCCCCAGCACGGGCCCTGGGAAGACAGCGCTGGCCTCTGCGGCCATTCAAAGACCGCAGCTTCTGCTCGGGGTCTCTGTTCTGCATCTGCTCCCCTCTCAGCCCCTCAGCCCTCCCTGCCCAACACACTTCTGGTGATGATGCAAGAGGGAAACAGAGAACAGAACACAGGAGGGGAGACAGGCTTCCTGTCTTAGGAGAGCCCAGCCCCTGACACGGCCAGCAGCTGAGGGGCCTGATCTTGGGAGCTTCAGCCCCGGTTGCTAGGGGGCCATCAGTTAACAGCTTCTGTTATATCCTAGGTGATAACGTTGTCTTTGGAACAAATTCTGTTGAGCACTGGGAATGTTGGCCAGGCCTGGGAGAAAGAAAGAAACCATTTTAAAGGGCCTAACACAACCAGCAGAGGAAGCAGGTCATGCTTCCTGACACCAGGAGAAGGAGGAGCCCCCTTGCCTCCCATTTCATGGGAAGGAAGGAGTGAGGGGCCGCCTTGTAGCTAAGGGTGTCCTTGAGCACTGGGCCTCAGCCACTGCAGGGCGACACCACCCTGAGGACTTGGGATCCCCTCGGTGACTGTTGGCTTCTGCACCACTGCCTTTCTTCCCTTAAGGAGACCCAGGGCCTTGCACTCAGCTCAGCAAATGTCAACTGTGGACAGAAGGTGTTTTCATAGCAGGCACTGGTACATCTGATATCCAGCGAGAAAATGAGAGTGTCCCACCCAATAATACCCCAAAACGCATCCCAGAGCAATTTACATTCTAAAATTAACAAGAAAGCATGAAAAGCCAAATGGTGAGCATAGGCAAGGCCTTTCCAATCATAAAAAACACTGTGAAAACCATTTTAAAAAAATGAAGGCTTCAACTCACAACAAAATTTAAAAGGAAAGAAAAAAAAAAAATTAGCACACAAAGCTCCCAGTAGAGTTCAAAGGCAAATAACACTGCCCTCAGGGGGAATGTTGTCACATGAATGATAACCAAAGGATTGTTGTCTTATTGTATAAAGATCTCCTATAATTCAATAAGGAGAAGGTGAACAGAGGCCAGTAACAAAAGCTGTCACATTATTGAGGAGGCAGGCAGGCCAGCAACCCTCGGAGACTGGTTCACAAAGCAAAGTGATTTTTTTTGTGTGAGTTGCTAAATTGTGTGCTGTTTTCTGTTTTACTTTCTCAGGAAATGGAAAGACCCTAGTGGGTAGCCACTCCCTTAAGAGGCTAATGCCCAGAATGGATGATGCTGGGTGTCCTGGGAAGAGAAGGCAGAGAGAACATTTGAGAAGCAGAAAGAGGCCAGGGGCTTCCTAGAGCCAAGAACGAGTGCAAGGGTCTGGGTGCTACATCAGCAGAAGGACTCAGAGCCCAGTTCCTGAGGGAGATAGGTTGAGAGGTGTCTTATGGCCAAGGTAGGGAAAAAACAGCAAAGACTACAAATCTGAAAGGTCCATGCGCATTAGCACCTTGGGGGGCTCAGGGGTAACCAGTGTAGAACAGACTCTTAGGCTACTGCCCCACAGGGAAGTTCCAAGCTTGGAGTGAAAGCAAGTTGGTTTTAAGACAGACAAAGATGAGATCTTTCTCCATGTGTGCAAATTATACATAGAGTGACCCATGATTTACTATAAGGGATGCAAATTAAAACAATATGGTATAAGATTTCAGCCACACTAAAGGCAAAGGTGGGACTTCCCAGGTGGTTCAGAGGTAAACATTCTGCCTGCCAATGCAGGAGAGGCAGGTTTGATCCCTGGGTTGGGAAGATTCCCTGGAGAAGAAAATGGCAACCCACTCTAGTATTCTCGCTTGGGGAATTCCATGAACAGAGGAGCCTGGCGGGTTATAGCTGGGGTCACAGAATTGGACATGGCTTAGCTACTAAACAACAACCACCACAAAGCAAATGCAGTATTTTAAAAATAATCAAACATCCACGTAGAAGAATGTAGGGCATACTGTGTGGGATTTAATTTGGGATTAAATTTTCTAGAGGGCAATGTTAAAAATGACTGTATCCTTTGACACCAAAATTCCCCTTCTAAGAGTTAATCTTAAGGAAACAATCAGAGACCCATCTAAAGATTTATGCGTGTTTTTGTTCACAAAACCCACCGCAAAAATTAGAAACACTTAAATACACAGTAACTGGGGACTTATGGTATATATCCACATATGCTAAATTGTATTTTAGGACAATATTTAATAACATAAAGATATACTTGAATTATTGCTAAGTGAATGTGTTCAAAATACACATGCACTTTATTTTTTTTTTTTAAGTTCACATAAAAATGTTTGAAGGGTGTCCCTGAAGATAGCAGTAGTCAAAAAGTGGTGGAAGAGGCCAAGTTTTTGAATACTTGCTCTCTCTACACTCTTTGATGTTTTCCAAACTTTTTCCAGTAGGAATGTAATTACTTCATTTGTTGTTGTTCAGTCGCTAAGTTGTGTCTGACTCTGCAACCCCACAAACTACAGCACGCCAGGCTTCCCTTCTCCAGTTTCCCGACCCAGGAATCAAACCAGGGTCTCCTGCATTGCAGGCAGATTCTTTACCAACTGAGCTATCGGGAAGCCCTTTTAGTGAAAATGTGTCAGACTCTTTGCGACCCCAAGGACTATACAGTTTATGGAATTCTCCAGGCCAGAATACTGGAGTGGGTAGCCTTTCACTTCTCCAGGGGACCTTCCCAACCTAGGAGTCGAACCCAGGTCTCCCACATTGCAGGCAGATTCTTTACCAACTGAGCCACAAGAGAAGTCCCAGGCTTCCCTATCCTTTACTATCTCTTGGAATTTGCTTAGACTCTTGTCCATTGAGTTAGTGATGTCATCCATCTATCTCATCCTCTGCCACCCCCTTCTCCTCTTGCCCTCAATCTCTCCCAGCATCAGAGTCTTTTCCAATGAGTCAGCTCTTTGCATCAGGTGGCCAAAATTACTTTATAATGTAAAATAAATGTTATTTTTAAGTTAATCACAGAATCAAACTGTTAGAAAGGTTTTCTGAAGATCTGCTTGGTTGGGGAAACATGCTCAGAGACAAGAAGCCTCAGTCTTCCCAGAAATCCATTACAATGGCTATATGATCTCTATTTTCTGATGAGAAAGTGCTGAGAGCTGAAATAACCAAGCCAAGGACCAGGCTGAAAAGCAACAGAGCCTGTCCTTTCTTGACCAGGTTTCTCTGTCTTCTATACCATCTGCCTCAGTTAAGCTTTCATTTGCAAATGAGAATGAATACCTGAAGCTCACAACTTTATAGCACTAAATACTTGCATTAGAAAAAAGAGGGACTTCCCTGGTGATCCTGTGGCTAAGACTCCATGCTCTGAATGCAGGGGGCCTGGGTTTGATCCCTGGTTAGGCAACTAGATCCCATATGCCACAACTAAGAGTTCGCACACAGCAACTAAAAATCCTGCATGCTGCAACAAAGACTGAAGATCCTGCAGTCAAATAAATACCTTTTAAAAAAGAAAAGAGAAAATCAAAAGAAAGAAGGAAAGAAAATCAAAAGAAAGAGAGAGAAAGGAAAAAAAAGAGACAAAGTCTCAAACTGACAATCTAAGTAACTGCACCAAGAAACATAAAAAAAGAAGAGAAAAATAACCCAGAGCAAGCAGAGTAAAGGAAACCATAAATATAAGGCAGAAGTCAATGAAACTGATGACAGGACAATGATAGAGAAAAACAATGAAACAAAACTCTGGTTCTCTGAAAAAAAAAATCTCTGGCAAGATTGTCAAAGATAAAATAGTGAATACACCAATAGCTAATATCTGGAATGAAACAGAGATATCATTACCAGACCCTGAAGCCATTTAAAGGGAGTACTGCAATTTACAATCATAAACTTGACAACACAGAAAAATGGGCCAATTCCTCAAAATCCACAAACCACCCAAACTCAACCCATATGAAATATACATCCTAAATAGTCCTATAACAATTTTTTAAAATGAATTTGAAATTTAAAAGAAATCTACAGGCCTAGATGGTTTCATTGGAAAAAACATCTATACATTTACAAAGACTTAATGCCAAGTTTTGCCTTTTCATACTGTTCATGGGGTTCTCAAGGCAAGAATACTGAAGTGGTTTGCATTCCCTTCTCCAGTGGACCACATTCTGTCAGAATGTCTGAAACTCCAATACTTCGGCCACCCGATGCAAAGAGCTGACTCATTTGAAAAGACCCTCATGCTGGGAAAGATTGAGGGCAGGAGAAGGGGACAGAGAAGGGGACGACAGAGGATGAGATGGTTGGATGGCATCACCAGCTCAATGGACATGGGTTTGGGTGAACTCCAGGAGTTGGTGATGGACAGGGAGGCCTGGCGTGCTACGGTTCATGGGGTCGCAAAGAGTCGGACATAACTGAGAGACTGAACTGAACTGAATGCAAGTTTACACAATCTTTTCCAGAAAATAGAAGAAGCAGTTATTTTATGAGGCTGCTCTTAGCCTGATACCAAAACCAGAAAAAAGATAGTATACAAAAGGAAAACTAAAGATCAGTATCTCTCATGAATTTCAATGCAAAAATCTTCAACAAAATATTAGCAAATCAAATTCAGCAACCTGTAAATTAAATTCAACACCATGACCAGCTGGGACTTATTCTAAGCATGCAAGCCTGGTTCAACATTCAAAATCAGTGTGACACCCCTTACCAAGAGGCTAAAGAAGAAAAACCACATAATCATATCAACTTATACAGAAAAACCATTCAAGAAAATCCAAAGCTTATTCATGATAACAACTCTCAGCAAACAAGAAATAGGAGGGAATTTCCTCAACCTCATAAAGATCATTCACAAAAAAAACTATAGCTAATACCATAAATGATTAAAAAACTGAACGTTCTCCCTCTCAGATTGAGAACCATGCAAGGAAGTCTATTTTCACCTCTCTTATTCAATGTAACACTGGAAGGTCTATGTGTGTGTGTGTGTGTGTGTGCACGCACACACACACATGGACACTCAAGTTGCTCAGTCGTGTCTGACTCTGTAGCCCAGTGGAATCTAGTCCGCCAGGCTCCTCTGTCCATGGAATTTTCCAGCCAAGAATGCTGGAGTGGGTTGCTATTTCCTACTCCAGGGGATCTTCCCGACCCAGGGATCTAACCCATGTCTCTTGCATCTCCTGCATTGGCAGGTGGACTCTTTCCTACTGTGCCATCTGGGGAGCCCCACTGGAAGTTCTACCCACTCCAATAAAGGGAAGAAAAGGAGAGGGCATACAGATTGGAAAGAAATTGACTGTCCTTATTTGCATATGACTGATAGTCTACATAGAAAATGTCAAGGAATCTACATAAAACACCTAGAACTAATAAGTGTGTTCAGCAAAATTGTAGTATACATGATCAACACTCAAAAACATCAATCTCATTTCTAAGCACTAGTGATGAACCAACTAAATACAAGATCATTTACAATCACCTCCAAAGTAATAAAATATTTAGATGTAAACTTAACAAAATATATACAGGACCCAATGTAAAAACAAGGCCAATTCTTTCCAAATTGATCTACAGATGGATCAAAATGTTAGCAATATTTCTTTGTAGATGTAGAAAAACTTACTCTAAAAAAGCACAGGCCCTGAAACAGCAAAAGCAATCTTAAAAAGGAAGAATAAAGCGGGAAGAATCGCTCTGCCTGATATTAAAGCTTACTAATACAGACAGTGTGGTATCAGCCGAGGGACAGACAAATCACAGATCAATAGCGCCCAGAAATAGACCCACACAAATTTTCCCAACTGAACTTTGACAAAGGTACAAAAGCAATTGAGTGAAGGAAGGACGGCCTTTTCACAAATGGTGCAGGAACGTGGACATGATGTATGTGTGGTTAGTCGTGCTCAATTCATTCTGACATGGGGTCTGTAGACTGCCAGGTTTCTCTATCTGTGGAATTTTCCAGGCAAGGATACTGGAGTGGGTTACCATTTCCTACTCCAGGGGATCTTCCTGACCCAGGGATTGAACCCAAGTCTCTTGAGTTGCCTGCTTTGGCACGTGGGTTCTTTACCACTGCACCACCCAATTGACATGAAGGGAAAAATAAGAAATCTTGATCTAGATCTTATGCCTCATACAACAGTTAACTCAAAATGGATCATGGATGTAAAAAATAAAACTATAAAATTTTTAGAAAAAAATAGGATAAAAATTTTATAATCTAGGACTTATAAAGGTTCTTAGATTTTGACTGAATTTCCTTAAAATTAAAAATGTTTTGCTCTGTGAAAGACCCTGTTAAATGGATGAAAAGGCAAACTATAGATGAGCAGATTGTTGTAAAATACATCTCTGACAATGGCTTTTAGTATCTAGAATAAACACAGAATTCTCAGGAATCAGTACTTTTAAAAAATACAAATAATCCAATTAGAAAATGGGCAAAAGACATGAGCAGACTTATCACATAAGAGTCTATACAGATGGCAAATAAACCCATGAAAACATGTTTATCACCATTAGCCATTAGAGAAATGGGAGTTAAAACTACAATGAGATATCACTATATATCTGTAAAAATGGCTAAAATAAAAAATAGTGACAACATTAAATGCTGGTGAAGATGTGAAGAAACTGGATATTTTTGACATTGGCAGGAATAGAAAATGTTACAGTCACTATGGAAAACAGTTTCTTATATATAAACATACAATTACCATACACTCCAGAAATTGTACTTTTGGGCATGTATCTCAAAGAAATTAAGACTTATATTCACATAAAATCTTTACATAAAAGTTCATAGTAGTTTTTTCATAATAACCAAAAATTGGGAAAAACTCAGATGCTCTTCAGTAAGTGAATGGTTAAACAAAATTGCAGTATCATGGAGTACTATCTATACTTTAAATTTCTATTAAAAAGGAATCAACTATTGATACACACACTAACTTGGATGGGTCTCCACGGCAGGATGAAAAAAATCAAGGCCAAAATGTTCATAAGGTAATGATTCCTTTGATATAACATGGCTCAGTCCCTGGGGGTCGGAGGGAAGTGGGGTGGTTCTGTCAGGCGAGTGTATGCGCCTCGGTTCTTTGTCTCGTCACAACAAAGATTTGGAGTGACGGACATTAAAGCCCCCTCGGCAGGTCACAGCTCTCGGGTCTTGGACAGACCGTGTTATAGCTCTCAGGTCTCGAACGGACCATGTTAAAGGTCTTAGAGAAATCAGTGTTACCGCTCTATTTTATTTAGAAGATAGCAGGAAAATCCATCTTCGAGGTGTGAGGGCACGTCGATCCAAAGACGCGAAGAGAAGAGCACCCCATCGTCCGGGGGGCGGGGGTGGTGAGGGGTGGAGAGAGAGAGAGAGAGTACGCACGCGTGGGAGAGAGAGAACCCTTTGGCTCCTCTTTTTATGTGTTTTTTTCCTTCCCCCTGGGCCTGTCCTATGCAAATTGGGCTTAGGCAAGAGCGCTGCTCTACCTGAAGTCCTCACTCCGGTCCTCGGACCTTCCCTTGACCTTCCTCTGTTCTATTTTCACAGGCTTTTCCCTTCCTTGTCTTTTAACCATTGCCATTTTGGACTCCTTTTCCCTATTCTAACTACCTAACAGTTCTAAAAGACAGCAGGAGGGATCCTGGTGGGGATGGAAATGTTCTGTCTCAATGTCAATATCCTGGTTCTGACACTGTGTTCCAGTTTTGCAAAGTGTTACCATTGTGGGAAAGAGTAGAGGGGGCAGGGGATCCCTCTATTATTTCTTACAGATGCCAGGGAATCTCCAATTACCTCAAAATATAAAGTTAAAAGAGAGAGAGAGGTGATACAACTTGCTGAGGTTTGAAGCTAGTGGGCTGGGCAGAGGCCTATCTTGCTCCATATTCAGCCACTTGTTGAAGGCCCATTACACTTCAGAGCTGCCTCAGGAGCCAGACATGAAGGGCTGTCCGCAGGGCCACATGGAGACCCCCAAGAGGAGACAATGAGAGACTTCCCTCATGGTCCAGAAGCTAAGACTCCACACTTCTAAGGCAGGGGACCCGGGTTCAAACCCTGGCCAGGTAACTAGATCCCACATGCCCAACTAAGTTCCCATGCTGCAATTAAAGATCCTGCATGCCACAGCTGAGACTCGGTGTAGCCAAATAAATCAATAATTAAAAAGAAAAAAAAAACTGATTTCTGTCATATTTAAAAAAAAAGTAAAGGTGACAATGAGCCTTAAGAACAGGCCCCTTGACCTTCTTCAGGCTTCTGGTGGAGCCTATGCTCCACCCCCTCTGTTTTAAAATGTTTTATTTACTTATTTATATTTACTTTGGGCTGTGCTGGGTCTTTGTTGCTGTGCATGGGCTTTCTCTAGTTGTGGCAAATAGAGGCTACTTTCTAGTTGAGATTCACCGGCTTCTTATTACAGTGGCTTCTCTTGTTTGGGAACACTGGCTCTAGGGCACTCAGGCTTCAATAGTTGTGGTGCATGGGCTTAGTTGCCTTGTGACATGTGGAATCTTCCCAGACCAGGCATCGAACCCGTGTCCCCCATATTGGCAGGTAGATTCTTAACCACTGGACCACTAGGGAAGTCCCCAGGCCCTTTCTTATAGTGATACTTTAAAATGTACACTATAAAACTACATATGATTACAGAGGGAGCCAAATAAATAGACAATCATCAAGTTAAAAGCAGATTTGAGACATAGTAATCCACAGGCTTCTTTATTAACATGTTAAATAAAGAGATTTGTGAGCAGGTCTAATAGTAATTGCTGTCTTTAGACATATAAACATTTTAAACATCTGTAATGTTATGTAAAAACATTCAGGGACTCCTGAATTTTAAAGCTTGAACAGAAGGACAGTAGAGGGTGGCCACGTGACAGTGGGTTTCTGTGGCTGGGTCTGGGGAGGTATGGGCTGGAGAGGCCCCTCCCTGAGGACAAATGGGAGCAGACTCCCTCTAGAGCCCTGGACACTGACCCACAGCAGTGAAGGCTGGGTGCCTGGTCTCCAGGCAGGGCACCACTACATCCCTAATAAGCAATTCAGCACCTCTATTTCTTCACCCCTAAAATGAGGACCATAGCCAGGGTCTAACTGCTATGCTTTGGTTGGGGGGGGGGGTTGTCAAAGGAGCTAAAAGACAGATGGGCCTATAGCAAGCACTCAGTATGTCAATGTTCTCATTTTTAGTACTGCATCTTGTTGAATCTTCCTGACAACCCCACTGAGGAGGCCTGTGGCCCCTTTTACTTCTAAGGAAACTGGAGAACACAAATGTCCTGTTACAGGCAGAGGGTGAGGCCACGTGGGCTCAGGGCCTCCAGTCTCCCCATTGTGGCCAATAGATTGGCATCCCCAGGGTGAAAGCGCACAGGAAGTCTGCTGCTAAGGGCCTGGCCTGGCGAGGCGGGTGGCCTCCGAGTCAGCTGTGGCGGTGGAGCCCACCCTCCTGTGAACCCCACATGGCCCTGGATCATTTTCTTCTACACTGTGCCACCCTTCTCCAATGCTAACACACTATGGAAATCTGAGAATCCCACCCAAAGGTGTCCTGAGCCCCTGTCCTTCTGGCCAGACAATTGTCCCAGCTGGGAGGTGCTGCTCCAGGCCAGGTTGACTGGTCCCTCTGGGTCCCATGGTTCCTGATACAACCCTCACTTTGGCCAGCTCTCCAGGCCAGCCTTAAACACATCCTGCTCCTCAGTGGGCAAGAGCCCTGCAGACGGACAGCCAGAGCCGGTGTGGACCGAGGCCTGCTCCAGGCTGGGGCAGCAGCAGCCTGGAAAGCTTCACAGGCCACGTGGGAATCATAACTTTTACTCAGAACAGAGGAGGGCTCTGAACTAGCTTTTATCCTACAGGACCCTCTGGCATGTGGTGAGAAGAGTTATGACAACTGATGATGCCCATGACCTCTGTGGGTTGGGCCTTGGCCAGCAGCGTGCTCAGAAATGTTTGCCGTGGGACTTCCCTGGTGGTGCAGTGGTTAAGAATTCACCTGCCAAGGCAGGGGACTCAGGTTCTATCCCTGGTTCTGAAACCAAGATCCCACACGCCTCAGGGCAACTAAGCCCATGTACCGCAACCAATGAGCCCACACTCTAGAGCCTGTGCTCTGCAACAAGAAAACCCATGGCAACAAGACCCTGCACTGCATCTAGAGAGTAGCCTCCCCCTTCTCACTGCAACTAGAGAAACCACAGAAGATGCAGCACAGACACAAATAAATAAAATTATAGGAAAAAAAAAAAAAAGGAAAAAAATGTTTGCCGTGGTGATCATTGCTGTTTTGTGTGAGAAGACAGAGGCAAGTCCTGGTGGACACAGGCCCAGGGGTGGGTGCCTGGAGGGAGAAGAGCCCTTTTCACCCAGTGGGGTTGGGCTAAGAGAGGGTTGGCTGTCGATGGAGCCCAGAGCAGGCCCCTCATGAGGGGAACATCTAGGCAGGAGGCCAGAGCCCACGATGTCATCGCTCTTGGACTCTGAGCCTGCAAACCAGCACAGCTGGCTCACCCGGCCAACTGCTGTCCCCAGGAAACCCCTGCTCGGGGATGACGCATCTGCCCAGCACACCCTCAGCACTCCTCCACGCCTTCGGACTTCCCTCTTGGGGACTTCTGGTCCCCGTCCTGATGCAGCAGCTGCAGCGGCCACCCCCTCAGCCCACATCCCTGCCCCCTGTCCTCCCAGGCTCAGCCTGTCCCAAGATAACAGACACAGAGGCCCTGCCACGTGAGCCCAGCATGGGAGCGGGCAGGGGAGGGCAGGCAAAGCAGGGCACCCAGCTGTGAAGAGGGAACCCAAGCATGAGACTGGGAATCACCGGGAGACACCGAGCCTGCGTCAGTCTCCAAAAATGAACACCGTGTGGGGCGGAGCCCGGGGAGGCCCTTGCTTGGGCCCCGGGCACACCCACTCAGGCTGGTGGGTGGCAGCCAGGCTCTCCACCCCAGTGCGGAGTAGGATCTGGTTTCAGGGACTGGTCTACTGCTGATCAATATATCAGTTCAACAGACACTGGGTTCAGGCACAGAGAAACGGCCCCAGCTAGCCTCCTTCTCCCCGCTCCCAGTGGCTGGGATGGGTTCCCATGGCCTGGCTGACGCTGCAGGCTGGGCAAGGGTGGGGCCTAGGTGGAGGGGGCACGGGTGGTGATGTTCACAGGTGCCCAAGGAGCTGAGGGAGCTGGAGAACAGTCTCCCCTGACTTTGGTTCGCTGGTAGTGGCAGTAATGGCCCCTGTGAGGAGGAATGCCCAGAAGAACGGCCAGTGGAGGCCAGGCAGCACAGGGTGTGAGGGTGGGACAGGCTTGTCTGGAGTCCAGAGGAGCCAGTCTGTGGGAGGCCTCGGAGCTGGCTGTTCAGGCATATCTTAGAAACAATGATGGTCCTCCAACTAATAAAAATAATTGAAAAAAAAAAAAAAAACAATTATGGTATGCCATAAACACGATCATTATTGCTGTAGGTGCTTGCAATATGTCATGCCCTCCCCTAAACCATCGTAGCATGGTGAGTTATGCAAGAATGAAAGTGAAGTCGCTCAGTCATGTCCAACTCTTTGCGACCCCGTGGACCATAGCCTACCAGGCTCCTCCGTCTATGGGATTCTCCAGGCAGGAATACTGGAGTGGGTTGCCATTTCCTTCTCCAGGGGATCTTCCCAACTCAGGGATCGAACCCAAGTCTCCCACATTGGAGGCAGACCCTTTAACCTCTGAGCCACCAGGGAAGCCCTGTGCAAGAATGGTTTCCTCTTATTACAGGAGAATGAATAAAGATGTGGCACATATATACAATGGAATACTACTCAGCCATAAAAAGGAATGAAACTGCATCATTTGTAGAGACATTGTTGGACCTAGAGGCTGTCATACAGAGTGAAGTAAGTCAGAATAAGTCAGAAAGAGAAAACAAAATATCGTATATTAACACACACATGTGGAATCTAGAAAAATGGTACTGATGAACCTATTTCCAGGGCAGGAATAGAGATATAAAGATATAAAGAATGGACATGTGGACACGGGAGGGTGTGATGGGATGAACTGGGAGATTGGGATTGACCTATGTGAACTTCCAAGTGTAAACTAGCTAGTGGGGACCTGCTGTACAGTACAGGGAGCTCAGCTCAGTGTTCTGTGGTGACCTAGATGGGGATGAGGGGGAGGGGGATATATGTATACATATAGCTAATTAACCTTGTTGTATAACACTAAAAAAATAAAACTAATTTAAAAAATTAAACAAAATGGAGTCCCGGAGAGGCTCTCACACCAAGTCACACAGGCAGCAAGAACAGGACGGGACTTAGGTGGGGCCCTCTGAGACTTTAGACCCAGGGCTCTTGGCTGATCTGTCTTTCTCTCAGAGGGTGTTGGCTCTACTGGGTGGGCTAAGTCAGGGTCTGCTCTGAGCCACCTGGGGAAGCAGCTCTGGAAATGTCACCCTTGGAGCATGGACTACCTCAGAGTGAGTCTAAATTGGAAAAACAATATGTGGTCTTAACATAGCGCCAGGATAATCTCTGTAAACAATCCCAAAGCTAATACTGCATAAACAGAAAGACCTAAAGAGAGGCCAGGGAGGCCCCGGGGATGGAGGCTGTGAGCCGTGTGGCTGAGTCTCTGCCTCTGTGGGCACTGTCCCTCTTCTGTGCAGGGCTGGCTGAGCCCCAAGGACAGCTGAGTGTACTTTGGAGACAGCCAACAGTGATTAGCTCTGAGAACATTCTAACAGTTGCTTCTTGGAGTGTCTTCTGCAGGAGGGGCCAGTGGGCAGGTGGTCAAGGGTGGCTGTTTTCCCAGTAAGTGAGGCGCAGAGCGGTCTGGGGGTGAAGCGGCAATGGAAGCTGCACTGGCCGTTCCCGGGCTGCTCTGTGAGGCTTCCCCATCACCTGAGCCCATCCGCTCCTCTGGGGCCTGCCAGCGCTCATGCCTCTGGAAGCAGTGTCTGCTTTTGCTCCCAGCTCTCTGTCCCAGAGCCCTGTAGATGGAGGCACCACACCCGCAGTGTGATCTCATCAAGGTTAGAGGGATGCTGGGGGCAGGGAGGTGGCTCCAACTGACAGCTGGACAGAAGCCTCTAGTGGGGTGTGGGGTACCAGGCGTAGCTGCCTGCATGAGTGAGAGAAGTCCTGACCTGAGAAGCTCCCCTTCCAACAAAAAGCCTATGTGAGCACAGAAGCACCCAGTCGCTGACCTGAGAGCATCTTGCCTCTGCCAAGGATGACACTTTGGATGGCTCACAAGCCCAGATGTCTGCCGGAGACTTCACTTCTTGGCCAGAGTCTCTGCTGAGGCTTGGAGGAGCCCAGGAGGAACTGGGCCACCTCTTACTCGGCCTTGCTGCTGCTGCTTAGTCACTTCAGTCGTATCCAACTCTGTGCGACGCTGTGGACTGCAGCCTGCCAGGCTCCTCTGTCCATGGGATTCTCTAGGCAACAGTACTAGAGTGGGTTGCCATGCCCTCCTCCAGGGGATCTTCCTGACCCAGGGATCGAACCCAGGTCTCCTGCATTGCAGGCAGATTCTTTACTGCTGAGCCAGGGAAGATTCTGACTCTGCCTTAGCAGCCTTTAATCACGGCCCTGGCACGTGACACAGGCACAGCTGGTTCACAGCAGAACACCCGCAGCTGAGCCCCTGCGGCCCTGTCCTTCCAGCAGCAAACCCACAGATGTGAGGCAGAGAAGTGGGGGGAGGCAGTCCTTCTGGAAACAGGGATCCCACTACACAGGATCCACAGCCTCCTGAGGTTGTATCCAGCAGAAATCGTTCGTTATGTTTTTATCTGTGTGTTCCCATCTAGCTTTCATCAGTTCTGAAAGAGGCCCATGACCCGAAGGAGGTCAGAGCTGGAGTCTAGGCCACAGAGGACTCCAGGACGCCCCCGCCTGGCACAGGCTGCAAGCACATGTTATAAGCGCAGTGGAGTAGGGGGTATGGCAGTTGGAAGGAAGAGATGTCAGCTTCTGTGGATAAGACTGATCTCTCAAATCTCCCAAAATCTTAGAGACAAAGTGCATTGCATAAGTTTGAAATTATATAATTTGGAAACTTAAAAATTGGGTCATTCTGGACACATTGATAATATGGTTGGCAGGATACCTACATCAGGTCTTCCACTGAAAACAACTGAAAACCTGGACAAAATACAAAAATAATTTTCTAAAATGCATTAAAAAATTGTTCCAAAAAGCAAGAACTTCTCAAGTCAAAACATTTAGACCATATGGAAATCCAGAAAGACAAGCTAAGATCCAAGTATACGAAAAATCATACCCATGTTTTCTAAGATTTTAATAGCTTTCGCTTTTAGATTTTGACCTTTGATGCCTTTGAGTTCATTCTTATATATGGTGTGAGGTAAGGTTCCACCTTCATTTGTCCACATGTGGATATCCAGTAGCACCAGCATCATTGTTGAAGACTAACTTTTCCCTATTGAATTGATTTAGCACCTTTGTCTAAAATGGACTGATTATAAATTTAAGAGATTATTTCTGGATTCTCAATTCTATTCCATTGGTCTGTGAGGTCTGGCCTTATGCCAGTACTACATTGTCTTGCTTATTGTAGCTTTATAGTAAGTTTTTTTTTTTCCAAACTTTAAACATTTATTTTATATTGGGGTATAGCTGATCAACAATGTTGTGGTAGTTTCAGGTGAACAGTGAAGGGACTCAGCCATACATATATATGTATCCATTCTCCCTCAAACCATCCTCCTCTCATCCGGGCTGGTTATAGTAACTTTTGAGGTAGCAAAGCACATGTCTTCTGACTTTGTTCTTTTTCAAGATTACTTTGATTATTCTGGGTCCCTTGTATTTCCGTATGAATTTTAGGATCAATTTCTTGTCAATTTCTTCAAAGAAATAAGCTGGAATTTTGATATGGAGTTTTAAAACTGTAGGTCAGTTTGGGGAGAGTTGCCAGCTTAATGAAACTGTCTTCCAATCAATGAATGTGGATGTCCTTCCATTTATTTAGGCCATCTTTCATTTCTTTCAACAATGTTTTATAGGTTTCAGTATAAAATTCTTATACTTTTGTTAAATTATTCCTTTGTATTTTATTCTTTTGATGCTACTATAAATGGATATTTTAAAAAAGACTTCACATAGGGATGTTCAAGTGTTCCCAACTACAACTGATTTCTGTTTATTGATTTTGTATTTTGCTGAACTTATTTACTAGTTCTAACATTTTTCTGTGGACTCATTAGGATTTTTCACATGAAAGATCATACCATCTGCAAATAGAGAATCTTACTTCGTGCTTTCCAATCTGGACGCCATTTGTCTTTTCTCGCCAAATTGCCAGGGTATAACTTCCAGCACAATGTTGAAGAAAAGTGGCAGGAGCAGACCTGTTTGTCTTGGTTTTGATTTCCAAGGGAACATCCTCAGTCTTTCACCACTAAGTATGATGTTGGGTGCATGTGTGCTAAGTCGCTTCAGTCATGGCCAACTCTGTGCAACCCTATGGACTGTTAGCCTGCCAAGTTCCTCTGTCCATGGGATTCTCCAGGCTAGAATACTGGAGTGGGTTGCTATACCCTTCTCCACAGGATCCTCCCAACCCAGGGATTGAACCCGCATCTCTTCAGTCTCCTGCATTGGCAGACAGGTTCTTTACCTCTAGTGCCACTTGGAAAGCCCCAAGTATGATGCTAACTATGGAATTTTTATGGATGCTATTTAGAAGGATGAGGAAGTGCCCTTTTACTCCCAATTTGATGATTGTTATTATTAAAGAGGTATTGACTGCTTGCTTCAGCAGCACATATACTAAAATTGGAACGATACAGAGAAGATTAACATGGCCCCTGCACAAGGATGACATGCAAACTCGTGAAGCATTCCATATTTTTAATGAGTATACTACCCAAAGCAATCTATAGATTCAATGCAATCCCTATCAAGCTACCAACGGTATTCTTCACAGAACTAGAACAAATAATTTCACAATTTGTATGGAAATATCAAAAACCTCTAACAGCCAAAGCAATCTTGAGAAAGAAGAAGGGAACTGGAGGAATCAACCTGCCTGACTTCAGGCTCTACTACAAAGCCACAGTCATCAAGACAGTATGGTACTGGCACAAAGACAGAAATATAGATCAATGGAACAGAATAGAAAGCCCAGAGATAAATCCACGAACCTATGGACACCTTATCTTCGACAAAGGAGGCAAGGATATACAATGGAAAAAAGACAACCTCTTTAACAAGTGGTGCTGGGAAAACTGATCGACCACTTGTAAAAGAATGAAACTAGAACACTTTCTAACACCATACACAAAAATAAACTCAAAATGGATTAAAGATCTAAATGTAAGACCAGAAACTATAAAACTCCTAGAGGAGAAAATAGGCAGAACACTCTCCGACATAAATCACAACAAGATCCTCTATGACCCACCTCCCAGAATACTGGAAATAAAAGCAAAATTAAACAAATGGGACATAATGAAACTTAAAAGCTTTTGCACAACAAAGGAAACTATAAACATGGTGAAAAGACAGCCTTCAGAATGGGAGAAAATAATAGCAAATGAAGCAACAGACAAAGGATTAATCTCAAAAATATACAAGCAACTCCTGCAGCTCAATGCCAGAAAAATAAATGACCCAATCAAAAAATGGGCCAAAGGTCTAAACAGACATTTCTCCAAAGAAGACATACAGATGGCTAACAAACACATGAGAAGATGCTCAACATCACTCATTATCAGAGAAACGCAAATCAAAACCTCAATGAGGTATCATTACACGCCAGTCAGAACAGCTGCTATCCAAAAGTCTACGCAATAAATGCTGGAGAGGGTGTGGAGAAAAGGGAACCCTCTTACACTGTTGGTGGGAATGCAAACTAGTACAGCCACTATGGAGAACAGTGTGGAGATTCCTTAAAAAACTGGAAATAGAACTGCCATATGACCCAGCAATCCCACTTCTGGGCATACACACTGAGGAAACCAGATCTGAAAGAGACACGTGCACCCCAATGTTCATCGCAGCACTGTTTATAATAGCCAGGACATGGAAGCAACCTAGATGCCCATCAGCAGATGAATGGATAAGGAAGCTGTGGTACATATACACCATGGAATATTACTCAGCCGTTAAAAAGAATTCATTTGAATCAGTTCTAATGAGATGGATGAAACTGGAGCCCATTATACAGAGTGAAGTAAGCCAGAAAGGTAAAGAACATTACAGCATACTAACACATATATATGGAATTTAGAAAGATGGTAACGACAACCCTATATGCAAAACAGAAAAAGAGACACAGAAGTACAAAACAGACTTTTGAACTCTGTGGGAGAAGGTGAGGGTGGGATGTTGCGAAAGAACAGCATGTATATTATCTATGGTGAAACAGGTCACCAGCCCAGGTGGGATGCATGAGACAAGTGCTCGGGCCTGGTGCACTGGGAAGACCCAGAGGAACTGGGTGGAGAGGGAGGTGGGAGGGGGGATCGGGATGGGGAATACATGTAACTCCATGGCTGATTCATGTCAATGTATGACAAAACCCACTGCAATGTTGTGAAGTAATTAGCCTCCAACTAATAAAAAAAATTAAAACAAACAAACAAACAAAATCATCACACTCCTGAGTAAAAATGGGTACTGAATATTGGATTCTTAAATGTCCAAAATTGATATCAAATACTGAAAAACAAAGATAAAAATCTAGAGTAGAGGTTAGACTCTTAAAATTACAATATTAAAAACAAAAACAAAAACACAAAAAATTTAAGAAATATATATGAAGTTCGCTTTAAAAACAGGGTCTTTTTTTTTGCAAGGTTATAGTGAGTTAGGAAAATGAAAATTAAGAGTAATAGAGGAGTAATAGAGGACTTTAAAAAAATAAAAGAAAAAATTAAAAAAAGAAAAAAATTTTTTAATTAAAAAAAATAATAGTAAAAGTATATCTAGGAATTTCTCTGGAGCTGTTGCAGGCAGTGTGGGTTCAGTTCCGTTTCAGATAGCTCCTTGTTCCAGCTTACACTTCTCAGTATCTATAGGCCCCTTCCAGTGTAGTCAGTGTTAAGTACAGAGATTTTAATCTGTTGCACCTGTCACTTCTAAAAGGTTCTCTTTGTTTATTTGGCTTCTGTTTGCAGGTCTCTTCTGTGTCTAATTTCCGCCCTGACACAAGCAGGCGGAGGCGGTCTCTTGTTTAGGTTTGCTTGTTCGGTTGTGCTGTGGGGAGGGAGGGGCGCTGCAGACAAACATCACTGGCGTGTGTGGGGAGCACTCGCAGTGTCTCGGCCACACTGGGTTTGCCCCCGCTCCACGGCGGCTTTCTCTGTCTACACTGCCCAGGCTCCAGGTTGCTCTACAGGGAGCGGGCCCTAAGTTGCGTGCACTTCCCAGGCCTAAGTCGCTCAGGTTCCAGTTTTCTGGTACTCCACAAAAGCGCAGACTCAGTTGGGCCTGCGTTTTGTGCCTTCCCGGGCAGAGCATCTCAGTCAGCCAGGAGCTTTATGAGCGCACTCCCTGGGTGCAGTGCGCCTTATCCCTTCCACGGTCCCAGCCTCAGTTTCCGCGAGCGAGCCGGTCTGGTGCACCTTGTGTCTCTTCTGGGGAGCTGGTCTCTAGCTGCGACCCTCCCGGTGGATGTCAACCATCCAGAATGTCAGGAAGTCTTTGGTTAGAACCTGGAAGCCTGTTTGCAGTTTGGTAGGGGATGCCATCTCTGCATCTTTGCCCCTTTCCCCTCCACCCTGCCTCCTGCCTCCGGCGGGGGATGGGCCAGTCCGCAGCCGGCTAGCTCTTCTCTAAAATTGCTTAGTCCTTCCTTTGTTCTGTGAACGGGCGGCAGTGTCTTCGGTTAGGGTTTTTGTCAGGTTAATTTTCCCTCTCTCTCTTGCTATCCTACAGTTTAAGTTGCTATCTCACATTAGCTCCCTCCGATTGCCCTCAGGGCATTCAGGTCCGATCCTTACCCTAAGCAATGCTGCCTGCTCCTCTCCCTTCAGCCCCCACTTGCTGGTGGCGGATGTGTCTGGGGTACTTTTCTGCTGGGAGTTGCTTTTAGTCATGTAATCTGTGGGTTTTATTTATTTTTCCTCCCAGTTAGGTTCGAAAACTTCCCCCAGACCCACCAG
Source organism: Cervus canadensis (assembly GCF_019320065.1). Taxonomy (NCBI): domain Eukaryota; kingdom Metazoa; phylum Chordata; class Mammalia; order Artiodactyla; family Cervidae; genus Cervus; species Cervus canadensis. The sequence continues at coordinate 80,231,144 of NC_057393.1, forward strand.
TGAGAGGGTATTCTGGTGTTTGGAAACTTCCTCTATTAAGACTCCCTTCCCGGGACGTGTCTCCATGCCTAACTTTTGTCTCTCTTTTTATCTTTTATATTTTGTCCTACCTCCTTTTGAAGACAATGGGCTGCTTTTCTGGGTGCCTGATGTCCTCTGCTAGCGATCAGAAGTTGTTTTGTGGAGTTTGCTCAGTGTTCAAATATTCTTTCGATGAATTTGTAGGGGAGAAAGTGGTCTCCCCGTCCTATTCCTCCGCCATCTTAGCTCCTCCCCCCTCCTCCTATTTTTTCAAAAAGGAATATTTGATAGAGATTTTGGGGGGAGAAAGTCTAAGGAATGGGAGAAAAAAAGATACTGAGAAAAAAAATGTGAAAACTAAATTTTATGTTCTATACACTACAATGGTTGAGCAAAGCTCAAACTAATAATAAATTTAAATACATGATACATGGTAAACTGTAGTCTAAGAATGACATAAATAAGAATCAGAGAGGAGAACAAAGCCCTCCAGAGAGGACTAGAATGCAGAGGCCCCTGAGGTATCACTCAGCATGTAAAGATAACTCAAGTTCACACAGAACAGATAATTTTTCTCTAGCTCCACCTTCAACCACTTATAGGTGAAAACTATAGCACCACCTCCAATACTTCTACCCTGGCTCTAGGAATACGGTTCTGGAAATTCTCATAACTAGTTCCTGCATTCACAAATAAAGGATTGTTCAGCCACATCCTTGGGTGAAGGGTGCATGCTTCCTAACAGTGAATCCCCTATTTGTAGCATCTTTTGCAAACTGGGTAGGCTGAGAATTTTCTAACTCATCAAAGGCTGGTTCTTTTTTGCCTATCAGTTCTTTCCTCAATTCTCTCTCACACATTTTACTGTAAGCAATAAGGAAAAAAAAAAAAAAAAACAAACAAACAGCTGCACCTTTCACACCAAGCTTGGAAACCTCCTTAACCAAATATCCAACATCACTGTTAACAAACCCTGCTTTCCATACAATCTGGAACACACTTCAGCTCAGTTTCCTGACGCTAAATACCAAGGATTGCCTTTCCTCCAGTTTCCAAATGTTCCTCATTTCCTTCTGAGCCTTCTCCAGAAGTTCCTTTGATGTTCCTGTTTCTAACAGTGTTCTGTTTATGATGATATATGGACTCTCTATGACAATGCAGGCTTGCACACCTGAGCCCTCACAGGCCGAATCTTTAACAACCATATTTTTACTGACTGTTCAAAGCAATCTTGGATTTTTCTATCATGTCCTCACAATTCTTCCAGCCCTACCTATATCCAATTCCAAAGCCACTTGCCTATTTTAGGTATTTGTTACAGCAGCACTCCACTCCCCAGTGTCAAAATGTGTATTAGCTTGTCGCGGCTGCTTTAACAAAATACCACAAAGTCGGTAGCTTAAAACAACAGAAATTCACTTTTTATGAAAGTACTCATGGTGCAATTGGAGAAGTGCAACTCTGTTTTTGTTTTCCCTTTTCTCTTTTCCTGTTTTCCTTTTGCATAAATTAAGTCTGTGTTATGATTCCATTTTATTTCCTTTTTAAATTCATGAGCTGTAACCCTGTTTTGTTATTTTATTTTAAAGTTTAGAGTACATATCATTACCTGATCACAGTCCACCCCTTCAAGTGCTATTGGCCCAGTCATCTGTATTTAACAAACTCTCCAGGGATGTTGGATTTTGTGATACACTGTGGTAGAGATGGCCACATCTCCAGCTGTATCACTGGAGAGCTGACTGACTCAGGTAATAACTACACAGTCATCATCTATTAAAAAAAAAAACTATCAAATTCCAAGGGTTTACATACACTGCCATTTAATCTACACACACCCTGAGCAATGGGACTGTTCATTCCTTTTCACAGATGAAGAAGCCAAGGCTCAGTGGCTATAAATGACCTGCCCAAGGTCCCCTGCTGGCCAAGGGTAGCACCCATGGTCAAGTCTGGTGAATATGACTCATACAGGCCATGCTCTGCTCCCAACTTACCCTATCACCCTTGAGAGATTCAAGGCTGGTAGGGTGCAGGGAGCATCCCCTTGCTCTGTTCATGTAGGAATCCCCAGAGTACCCACCGCCTGGCTCGGGAGAAGGCAGTGCCCCCCAGCTCCGGCTGTGCCTTTCACCTCCCTGTGTGGTCCAGAGGGGCCTGGGACCAGAAAGAAGACCCCAGATGCGCTCCTAGCTGCTTCACTTGGCCAGAGGAGGGAGTGGAGGCAAGGAATGCTGGCCACCTGCCCAGGGATCAGATGGAGGGCAGGCATGGTCTGGAAAGACTCTAGCAGTAGGAGGCAATGGCTCACAGTTAAGGAGACTATAAGGGAGGAAGAATAAGTTCCTGATCATCCCCCTTGATCAATACACCCAGGGAGACACCTGTGACAGAGTAGGGGTGTGGTTTTGCTCATGAAGCTTGGAGCACAATCAGAGGCAGTGTCCCTGCTCTTGCCTATCCCCACTGACCACTGAACATGCAGCCAACTGTCCAAGTCCTGTGCAGGCACAGGGCCAGGCACCTGGCAACCTCGGTTTAGGGGGTCTAGGCCTGAGCCCAGTCCTTCCATCCCAGGCCTGCCCTCCCTCCAGTCCTGCTCAATCCCCTGCACAGGTTGGCAGTGACCTCTTCCCCGGGAACTCCACTGCAGCTGCTCCTTTTGCCTGTCCTCAGGCCCACACCTTCTGGTGTCTCTGGCCTTTGAAGTCACATCAGTTCAGCTTTAGTCCTTTGTGAAACTCCTCTGATGGCTCAGACAGGGTATACAGGGTGAGGAGGGCTTTTCACAGGACCCAGTATCATGTGGCCTGTACCTCCTCATGGGACCATCATGGCTTCCCTGGAATCAGGCTCTCTGCAAGTCCTCTCTGTAACCTGTTGAGTCTGTGAGATCTTGTATGCTGGCCTTGAATCAAGGTCACCTCCAAAGATGTCTGAGCCCCCTTCCAACCATTGCCAAAAGCCCCCCTGATCATCACCAGCAGGCTTCCTGACCCCAAATTAGGGGAAAAAAATGCCCATCCTGCTAGTCACCCTAGAGTGCCCTAACCAATCACCTAATGCCAAATTTCCAGCAGGAATTTTCTTTGTCTTGAGGCCATAAAAGTTGACTACTAACCCATGAAAAGTGTTGATTACCCCTGGTCTCTCAGGAGGTCAGCCTGTTGTGCTTTCAGTGCCCGCATTAGCTCTGCTCTTTGCTCTTAATAAACTCACTCCCTCTGACATACTCTGGGTCTTGAAATTCTTTTCCAAGATCATGTTTGGACTCTGCCTCAACACAAATGGGAGCCTCCCGGGCAGTCCTGGTGGACTTCTGGCCGGCTCTGGGGAGCTGGGTTCTGTGGACCCTGGCAGTGCCAACAGGTTGGACAGCTATAGCTCACCTGCCCTGAGGAGGGAAACTGTGCCCAGTATGTCTGCTGCCTGAGGATTCCACACTCTCAAAAACCTGAGTCACAGCTTGGGGTGGCCCCAGCAGGAGGTGCCCCTGGGCAACCACAGAGGGGCTATTTTAGGTTCTGCTGTGTTTTTCATAAGAAAATATTTTTAGACCAGATTCACCCTGAGTGGCAACATGTAGCTTTGAGCTAATTATGCAATTAATCAGCAGGAGTGGGATGGTGTGGGTGAGTGTATAAAGAGCACACTGTGCCACTCCACTGGCTGGGATCCAGGTGGGAAGGCCACGGCCACCGAGCGCAGAAACCATACAGAGTCCAAGACACTTGCCACATCCTTCTCTCAGACCAGCCCACCCTGACTCCAGCAGAGAACCTGAGCACCCCTCTGCCAGGGGCTGGGACTGCCTACCCACAGCTGCAGCTCCCCTGAGCGAAGGAGAAAGGCCCCCTGTCCTGCTCCTGGGAGCAAAGATACCAGCCAAGGCTGGGCCCCGCAGAGGTCACAAATCTGGGAGCCAGCCTGCTCGGGAACTATGTGGGGCCCACAGTGCAGAGGTGCTGCATGCAGCTGTGGGGGCCACACCTCGAGTCCGGGTGTCCCCCAGGAGATCGGGGCTAGGAGCCCACCCAGTCCACCACCCACCCTGACTCAAGGCTGCCTCCTCTTCTTAACTCACACCAAGCCTCCCTCAGAGTCAGCAGGTTCAGAGAGATGCCCTGACGGCCCTGCTGAGGGAACTGTGGGTGACTGAGCTGCAGGTGAAAAGGCCTTTCCTCTGCTGGATTCCAGGGGAGCCCCACCACTGGCAGACACATCCTTGCTCTGAGGGATGACAGCACATTCTGTCCCAGAGGCCACGGCCAGGTTGAACCCTCCGACTGGTGCAGCCACACATCCCCTGCTGCTGGCCACGTGGCCTCTGCACTCAGACCCCAAGCTTCTGCCCTGGGACTGGGGACCGCAGTAGGTAATCGGGGTTCTTTCTATCTTTCCCTTTTGCTCCTGCACCTAAGAAGTGGGGAGTTGTGATTTTTCAGAAGGTTGACTTTGGTAGAGCTTCACTCAGTTGTGGGGCTTCCCCCCTGGCTCAGCACTAAAACTCTGCCTGCAATGCAGGAGACCTGGGTTCGACCCCTGGGTGGGGAAGATCCCCTGCAGGAGGGCCCGCCCAGCACCCCACTCCAGTATTCCAGCACTCCAGTGGCCCGCCCAGCACCCCCACTCCAGAAAATCCCATGGACAGAGGAGCCTGGCGGGCTACAGTCCTTAGGGTTGCAAAGAGTCAGACATGGCTGAAGTGACTAAACAGGCACACACTCAGTTGTGAGGGTAACGAGAAGGTGAAACCAGCCAGGGGACACATCCTGCCTCCTCAGATGAGGGAATGTCACCTCCCAGGTAGCTGTGAGGGTTGCTCAGAGCTGAGGGAAGCGGCTGTTTCCACTATTCCAGCCCTGTTGGGAGCTCCCCAACTCCTGGCCCTATGACAAAGCCACAGCATCCCCAGGAGAGGCTCCTGCCCCCACAAGGAGTCTCTGAGCCTCCTTCCTTGCTTTTGCTCTTTGCCCAGCACTACTCAGCCTAACAAACTCCTCTGTTCTTGTCCTATTCAACTGCTGACTGGTAGTGAAGACCGTCCCCAGACCCCAGCCCACCCAGAGACACTGCCTGTGACCTGCGTCATGTGGTGCACCCTTTGCGCGGCCGGCCTGGCAGGTGTCTGCTTAGACATCTGTCCCCTCCCTAAACTGAGCACCACAGAAGCTGATGTTGACAGGGATCTGATTTCCCCTGCTCCAAGGGCTCCTCCCAGCTCTCCTCCAGGGTTGTTGACCCCTCGCTCAGCCTGAACTGGGACCAGCCTGGCCCTGTTCCCAGGCAGCTGGAGGAAGTAGGCGAGCCTGCCACTCACCACCCATGGTGCTACCGTGGCGGGTCCCTGCTGCCTGACCCAAAATAACCCAAGCTGGGGAAGCAGAGCGTGACAAGGGCGACGCAGCCCAGCTGTTGGGAACGCAGCACCCTCACCTCCTCCTCCTCACTTGCTCCCGTTCAGCGCAAGCTCCATTTCCCTGGTGACATCTCTGCTGACTGCCTTAGCCCTCCGGGTGGGCCCCCCGCCCCTCCCTCAGGCGTGGAGCCTCTACCCTTGGGAGATGAGCGGCAGGAAGAGGTGACAGAGCTCTGTGGGGAGAGGACAGGACAGCAGAGTCAGGGTGTCGCAGAATTTTGAAAGATGGAAACTTGGAGGATGAGCGGTACCTGACTTCACAGAGTGGAAAAGGCTGAATCTTAGCTACCGCTAAGGGTAGGCAGGGCATCAGTAAGTGAGAAGCGAGCCTGACTTCCCACGAGGTGAGGGGCCCTGGGAGGAAAGGGGAGCTGTTAGCTGCCCACCCCCCCACCCCCCCTGCCGCCCCTGTTCTGTTGTCATCTCCTCTGGTTCCCTCCTCTTTTCCATCACTCCATCACATTGGCCTGGAGACACACCAAGCTTACTCCCACCCAGGGCTTCAGAACTTTCTGTTCCTCCTGCCTGGATAAGCTCTTCCTCTAGAAACCCCCGGGGCTCGCCTGCCCTCGTCAGGCCCCTAGTGTCTCCTCTGTCCGCTCTGAGAAGACTGGGGCCCTCGCTGGAGCTGCCCTCTGCTAGTAGTCAGTGAGGCTCTGCTGAGAGACCCAGGGAGGGTTTGCAAGTTGCTGGGAAGAATAACATCCAGAGTTGTCAGCATATTATCTACCCTTACTTCATCCCTGGTATCAATTTACTTCTGCATCTCAGTTTTTCATATTACCTAAAGGAAAGAGTCGGACACGACTGAGTGACTGAACTGAACTGAAAGGAAATAACTAGATATTAAATTCTACTTCAATTTTTAAGTACTGTGTTCTGTATTCTTATGTTTGCTTAAAGGTTAAGTGCAAACACTGTTCCCTTTTTTGCACCTATACCATTTTACATTTCACCATCTGTTTCACACACACACACACAAATGCTGCACTGATCCAAGAGTTGGCAATTCTCAGTAGTCCTGTTTCCTAAATTCTTCTGGCCATTACAAGGTGAACTTTGTGCCTTCGATACTGGATCAAAATAACTTTTAAAAAGTCCAAATACTTGAGCATTGGGTTTGGGTTTTCCTTTTTTTTTTAACAGTAGAAGTTAGATAAACTTTTAGATCAAACCATGCTGTATTCCAATACATAGACACTATTACATCTCTAACACATAAGCTCATGACATTAAAAAAAAAAAAAAAGAAAGAAAGCATGCAAATGCTGAAGATCTTCAAGTCCAATTGTCTAGGAACAGAAGTAACTGACATGGAGGTTGGTTGCTTCCCCACAAGATGCTGGACCAATAATATTTCTTCCCATTCCTCTTTCCATCTCTGACCATTCTTTTCCTAATTCTTACACCATAAATGTTTTTATGGTATAATTTTTGTTCATCTATTGCTTTGCCCTGGCCCAGAAAGATAATGTTATCATTCACATATCTCAGGCTGCTACAAACAAAGGTAATCCATGTTACTCTCCATACATTCCTGGAAACATATATACCATGATATGTAAAATAGATAGCCAACGGGAATTTGCTGTATGCTGCAGGGAACTCAAACCAGGGCTCTCTAACAATCTAAACGGGTGGGATGGGGAGGGAGGTTCAAGAGGGAGGGGACGTAGGTATACCTATGGCTGATTAATGTTGATGTATGGCAGAAGACAACACAATATGGTAAAGCAATTATCCTTCAATTAAAAATAAATAAATTTAATTTTTTAAAAAAGAAAGGTAATCTAAGCTTCAAACGTTGGATTTGCTACAATGTTGGGAATCCTATAGCTCTGCCCATTGCAAACTTCTGCTTGACTTCTGAGACCTCTGTTTCTCTGAAACAAGAGATCAGTGCTTCTGGGGAAGTGGAGACACAGTTACACGAAATACATAAGTAGGTCAACTGGCTTAAAGAAGTATCCCCAAGGTATGCAACAGGGCCAGCTTTATATATACTAGACTTAGCTTTCTCCATTGCCTAAAAAAAGAAAAAAAAAAAAAAAAAAACTTGAGATGCTTCCTGTGTGTCTTTATATTAGAATTGTTGTTCTCCTTCCTTATTCCTGCAACTTGTCACCTTAAAAAAAAAACTGTCCTCTTTTTTAAAAATTTTAAAGACAAGGTTTTCCCCATTATTCCTGATATTTTAGGAAAATTACAATGTATAATAAATTAGAAAATCACATATCTCTGCTATAATATCAAAGAAGCATTTTAATCAAAGCTCTACTAAAAATCCTAACAAGAAAAGGCAGTGCAGCCATTATGGAAAACAGTATGGAGGCTCCTCAGAAAACTAAAAATAGAGTTGCCAAAGGATCCAAGAATCCAACTCCTGGGCATATATTCAGGCAAAACTATAATTTGAAAAGATACATGCATCCCTATGTTCAAAGCAGCACTATTCACAATGACCAAAACATGGAAACAGTCTAAGTGTCCACAGATAAGTGAATGGATAAAGAAGATGTGGTATATATACATAGTGGAATACATACTCAGCCACAAAAGAGAACAAAATAATGCCATTTGCAGCAACATGAATGGACTTAGAGATTGTTTACTGTGAAGTAAGTCAGATAAAGAAAGACAAATATCATATGATATCACTTAAACGTGCAATCTAAAATATGGCACAAATAAACTTAGGAAATAGACTCACGGACTTGTAGAGAACAGACTTGTGGTTGCCAAGGGAGAGGAGGATGGGGAGGAGGAAGAATGGATTGGAAATCTGGAGTTAGCAAGTGCAAACTATCACATATCGGATAGATAGACAAGAAGCTCCTACTGTATAGCACAGAGAACTATATTCAGTATCCTGTGATAAATCATAATGGAAAAGGGTATGAAAAAGAATGTATACATATATATAACTGAATTACTTTGCTATACAGCAGAAATTAACACAGCATTGTAAATCAACTATTTTTAATAAAAGAGAGACATTGCATGATTATAGAAAAATCAAAAAATGAAAGTTGATAGAAAAAATCATGAATGTCAAATTATCACCAAAAGGTGATGCTGCTGGTGGTACTGCTTTCTGACCTAAGCATGAAAGTTACAATGTGATTGACAGTTACTCAATATTCAGTGAAATACCTGACACAGAATTATTGGGTTGGCCAAAAAGATTGTTCAGGTTTTTCCATAATTTGTGATGGAAAAACCCAAACGAACTTTTGACAATACTTCTATATTGTGGGCTTTCGTAGGGAAGGACTAGTACTCATTCTGAATACTCATTTCTAACACAGCACTAGGAATAACAGTAGACACTCCAGCATTTGCTGTATTGACATGTTCCTTTTCTTATTAATATAGTCCATTCTTGGCAGTTCATCTACCATATAATATTTTGTGGTTATGGTTCAAGACCAGTTTGCACCCCATTCCCTGAACCTCTGTGGTGCTTAAGACTTGAAAAATAATCACATATTTGTTTCTTATCCAGCTCCTTGAGCCTCAATGCAAAGCATTTCATTTGTTTTGTTCAGTGCTGGGTCCTCAGTCCCTAGAACAGTGCCTGGTGCATAGTAGGCATGCATGACTGGACGAACAAATAGAAAAGGATCTGACTAGGCTATAAAAGACATTTACTTAATCATATATTAAGAAGTAAAATTAATTTAAAATGATATCATAAGAGGGACTTCCCTGGTGATCCAGCAGCTAAGACTCTGTGCTCCCAATGCAGGGGGCCTGGGTGTGATCCCTGGTCAGGGAACTAGATCCCATGTGCCACAGCTGAAGATCCTGCACACTGCAACTAAGATCTGACACAGCCAAATAAATAAATACATCTTATTTTACATATTAAAAAGAAGCTGTCATGAGATAATGCCACTGGAAGTTGAGGGTAGGAGGTAGAGGGAGGAAGGGATGTAAGCAGAACCAAACTCTTAGTTTCCTTGAAAGCAGGTTCATCACTTAGTTAACATCTAAATGGAAAAATCAAGAAATAGCAATGTAAGCATTTTTCTTAGAATCTGAAAGTATATACCGGATGGAAGAGCTGTAAAGCCTAAATGAGATCCTTCTAGGGGTGGAGAGCGTTAGGGCAAAGGACTGCCATTTTTCTTTATAAGCCTTGTGATAGGTTTAAATGTTTTATACAGACAATGTATACAGATCGCTTGGATGAAGTTTAAAAGTCAGGTAATCAAAGATAACTTTGTTTTAATGCTTTATGTCATTAAATTCACAGCTTAGCTTGATTTTGTTAAATCCAGGCAACATTTTGAGTACTTTTTAATGAAACTTTTAATTTTAAAAAACAGATTCATATGCAATTCTAATAAATAATACTGAGAGGTTTATTAGTATATTTATAATGTACTTTTTACCCAATTTCCTCCAACGATAACATCTTGTAAAACTGTACTACAATGTCACAACCAGGATAACCACAGATACAGTGGAGAGACACAGTATTTCCATCACCACAAGGATCCTCATGTTGCCATTTTATTATCATATACGTCTCCCCCTCGGCTCCCCCAAGGAGAGGAGTTCCCTGCCCCTTAACCCTGCCCCATCCTTAACCCCTGGGAAACATCAATCCATTCTCCATTTCTATAATTTTATCAAGAATATTATGCAAATGGAGTCATGAAGTATGTAACCTTGGTTTTGGGTTTTCTCACTTGGCATAATCCTCTGGAGTTTCATTCAGGTTGATGCATGAACCAATAATTTTTTCCTTGTTAATGCTGTGTAAAATTTCATGGTGTGGATTTGCCTTGGTTTGTTTAACCAGTCACTCAATGAAAGACTGTTTTCTAGGGTGTTTCCAATTTTCAGCCACTACCAAAAAAGTTGTTATGTATCTTCTTGTACAGATTTTTGTGCAAACCTAAGTTCTCATTTCTCATATATAAATGCCTCGGAATGCAGTTGCTGGGTCACAGTGTAGTTGCATATTTAGGGATTTTGTTGTTGTTGCTGCTGCTGCTTGTCTTTTTTTTGTTTTGTTCTTAAAGAACTGCCAAACTGTTTCCCAGAGTGGCTTTACCATTTTAGGTTCTCATAAGCAATGTATCCAATGGATCCAGTTTCTCTGCATCCTCACCAGCATTTGGTGTTGTCACTATTTTTATTTTAGACATTCTGATAGATGTGTAGTGGTTTTAATTCACATTCCTCTGATGGTCAATGATGTTGAATATCTTTTCATATGCTTATTTGTGATCTTTGGTGAGATGTCTCTTCATGTCCTTTGCCCATTTTCTAATTGGGTTGTTTTTTTTTTTCTTTATTGTCTTCTGAGAGTTCTTTGTATATTTTATATTTTTATCAGATATGTGGCCTACAAATATATTTTCCAAATATATTGTCTATAGCTTGTCTTTCATCCTCTTAACAGAACATTCTGCAGAGCAAAAGTTTTTAATTCTGAAGAAGCCCAATTTATTGATTTTTTAAATGGATTGTGCTTTTAGTATCAAGTCTAAGAACACTTTGCCTAATCCTAGGTCCTGAATTTTTTCTCTTATTTTTTTCCAAAAGCTTTATAGTTTTAAGTTTTATATTTAAGGCTATCATCCTTAGTAAGTTAATTTTTTAAATCAGATAGGAGGTTTAGATTGAAGTTTGGCTCTTTTTTTTTCGCCAATGACTGATTTCTGCAACACTATTTGTTGAACAAGCTGTCTTTCCTCTGCTGAATTGCTTTTGCACCTTGCCAAAGATCAGTGGGTTTTTTCCTGGGTTCTATATTCTGTTCCATTCATCTATGTAACTAACCTCTACCAGTACCACAGTCTTGATTACTATAGCTGTATAATGTCTTAAAATCATGTGGACTAATTCCTCCTACTCTATTTTTCTTTTTGAAAACTGTTTTGGTTATTCTAGTTCCTTTGAACTTGCATATAAGTTTTAGAATAATCTCAATTTGGGAAGAATTGATGGGTATCTCTACCATGTTCAGTCTTCCAGTCCACAAACACAGTGAGTATCTCCCTTCATTTAGATCTTCTTTGATTTCTTTCATCAGTGTTTAGTAGTTCTCGGCATTCAAATACTGTACATGTTTTGTTTTAGTGATTATAAATAGTACTGTATTTTTCCAGTTTTATTGAGACATAATTGACAAAATTGTATTTAAAGTATGAAAAATGAAAGTGTTAGTCACTTAGTTGTGTCTGACTGTTTGCAACTCCATGGTCTGTCCATGGGATTCTCCAGGCAAGAATACTGGAGTGGTTTATCACTTCCTTCTCCAGGGGGTCTTCCTGACCTGGGGAGTCTAACCCAGATCTCCCACATTGCAGGCAGATTCTTTATCATCTGAGCTACTAAGGAAGATTATTTAAAGTATGCAATATGATTATTTGATATATGTATGCATTATGAAATAATTACCACAATCAAGTTAACACATCTATCATTTCACACAGTTACCTTTTTTGTATGTGGTCAGAAAGCTTAAAAATCTACTCACAGCAAATTTAAAGTATACAATATAGTATTATTAACTATAGTCACCATGTTGTGCATTATTCATCTTATAACTGAAAGTTTTCACCCTTTGACCAACATCTATCCACTTCCTCCTCCAACCCCACCTAAGACCTTGGAAACCACTCTTTCCTTCTTCTCTTCTCTGAGTTTTTAAAAAAAATTCCTCATATTGGTGAGATCATACAGTATTCATCTTTCTTGATCTGGCTTATTTCACTTAGCATAATGTCCAGATTAATCCATGATGTTGCAAAGGGAGGATTTCCTTCTTTCTTATGGATAATTATATATAACATATTCTTTGTTTATTTACAACACTCAGATAGTTTCCTTATCTTGGCTACTGTGAGTAATGCTGCCATGAACATGGGAGTGGAGATACCTCTTTAAGATGCTGCTTTCATTCCCTCAGATGTACCCCAACAGTGGGACTGCTAAGTTGTGTAACAGGTCTATTTTGAATTTAATTCCAGTATTCCTGTGTTCAGGCTAATATATAGAAATACATTGATTTTGTCCATCTTTTATCATGTGACCTTGTTGAACTTACTTAATAAGAGGGTTCTCAGAGGGTTTGGTGGGGGTTTTTTGAATATTTTTTGAATTTTCTATGCAAACAATCATGTCACCTGCAAACAGAGACAATATTACTTCTTCCTTCCCAGGCTGAATGACTTTTATTTTATTTTCTTGTCTTATTGCACCATCTAGACCCATCAGCACAATTTAGTGGCAAGAGTGGTCATTCTTATCTTTTTCCTGAACTGAGGGGGGAAAAGCATTTAGTCTTTCAGCCTGGGAAGGAAGAAGTAATGTTGTCTCTGTCATTAAATTTAAATCAAAATTTAAATTTTGATTTTTACAGAAATAAAATATATTTAAAATTTTATAAGTCTTCTCTCACCCTAAGAGGGTAATTCTTTTCTATTAAACCCTTGGGAAGGCAATTATCAATTTCACAAAGTACTTGTTAGCAAAATTAATGATTAACAACTATTTTAATTATTAATAAACAATATATATATAATGAAGAATGTTTATTCAATTGATTTGTTAATGCAAAAGTCCCAGAGAGGTAAAGACAAAAGAAATCAATAAGAACAGTGGAAACTATGTACAAGACTATTGCTACTATTAATTAGTAAATTACTTTGAGCACTTAAGGCAGCCTGTACTGACTGAGTCTGGATGAGGGTTCTCTTTGCAGGTAGGAATAGTTCTAGTATTAATAAATGTGAGTAAATGCCTAGTAAATTAAGGATAGTAGCCAAAAAAGTAAAATGTTGACTGTAGGTTTTTGATATTAATAAAAACACTTTATCAAAAAGTTGAGCTATTTCCCCTTTGTTGTTACTTTTTCTGAGAATTTCATCCTGAATTGGATACTACATTTTTATAAAATTTTTGTCATAAAATAGACATAAAATTTACCATTTAAAGTGTTTTAAAGTGTACATCAGTGTCAGATGGTATAAATTCAGTACACTGTTTTGTAGAGACGGAAACAGAAGACTCGTCAGGGACACCTTGTCCCAGGCCTCCCAGGGAGGAGTGGAGCTCTGCTGTTGGCAGCACCCAGGGCCTGCACAAGTACACAAGCTCCTTAAGGAGGGACAAATCCCCCAGGCTGCCAGGTGTGAGGCCCGCCAGGACTTGCACTTGGGCAGACCAAGGGGCTAAAGACAAGCAAGAACAATCTGCCAGTTCCCTATGGAAAAGCCCCTTCCAGATTCCTGTCTCCTCCAGGAGAATGTCTTACCTCTTCAGGCTAGCACCCAGGGTCCCTCAGACTGACTCTTCTAAAAGCATCAACCAGGGCAACTCTTGCTCTAAACCCTCATGTCCTGCCCTTAGAATGGAACCCAAGCCCTGCCTGCATCCTCAATAAGTAACCGTGACCAGTACTTAAGCGGGGCACATTGTGGATGCACTAACATACATCACCGTCACGGATAGATGGAGGGACGGAGAGGTACAGAGATTCTGGTAAGGGGCTTATGGTTATCATTTAAAGGTTTATTGATTATTATTTCAAAGTTTATGATTATTAGTTTAAGTTTCATATCTGTTACCATCTTGCCATTTATCAAGTGCATACTTAGAAAGGGTAGATCCAACATGAAACTTTGTCCATTGTGAAGGGAAAGAGATAACGCTGATTGTGTGTGTGTGTGAGAGAGAGAGAGAGGATGGGGGAGGGTGCTGATCAGGGGCTGGGGGGGCACAGCCTGCTCGGGCTGGACCACTGCCCCCTATACGACCTGTTCCTGGATGCACTCAGCCTGATGCTGCCCACATCCAACACTTCCAGCTTATCCAAGGGGAAGGTGGGGGTGGGAAGTGTCACATCTCATTTCCTTTGACTAGCTCAAGAATAAACAGAGCTTGGTTTTCTGAGACTCATAATTAAATGAATTAAAATGTTTTCCTTCACGGTGACTTTGCCAGCTCCCGTCCACCTCTCCCTGGCCCTGTTCCCAGCAAGGGGATCGAGCCTGGGAGGACGCGGAATGACATGCTGTGTGCTTCCAGAGCAATTAGCTTGTGCATCGTCATGCTGGGGAGAGATTTATGGATGGCTCTCGGAGCATTCCAGCCCAGACCTCCGCAGCTCAGATTTGTCTGCTGGGGAAGTTCCTGGAAGCAGAGCCTCAATATTAATTCCAATTACAGTCCGATGAGAACCCATTCATAAGGACTGCCTTTGACAGGCTCCTCTCCTGCCGCTCTGGCCTGACCTTGAGCCGCCATCGCTGTCGCCAGCCTCAGAGAGGAAATTGCACTGGGCTCAGCCCCAGGCTTCCCAGCAAGCTGGGAAGGCAGGCCACGGTGTGCTGGGCGTGGAGGGCGAGAGCTGAGGGAGCATGAGGAGGAAGACTATGAAGGACATGATGTCTCAGCACCTTTAGTTGGGGGACCATCCTCAGTATCATCCCTAGATTCTTCTGGAAGGGCGGCAGTATGGGGAGGAGGAGGGTCTGAGCTTTCCCTGGGACCACCCTTTGACCTCTTCTCCCAGAGCAGGAACCCAAGCCCTTGATGGACCCAGGATTCGCTGCAACCACATCCTCCGAAGGCTCCCAGACGCTGGGGACAAAGCCTGACCATCAGTGTCCGCTTGCTGAGCTGTCCCTTGGGGGATCCTGGGTGAGCAGGGCTGTCAGTGACTGACACACACTCATTATCACATCTGGAGATGAATGATCCTCATGATGCCAAGACCCCAAGGACTAAATACAAACCCAAGAAAGCAATTACCCAAGTATCGATTACTAATTACATTGCTAATTACATCAAAAGAAGTGTATCCACTGCACCAGCCTGTTAATGGCTTGCATGAGGTATTAAGGCTGCTAATTGGGAAAAACAGCAGGTTTATCACCAGCTGTAATGACAGGGTCCCTGGAGAAACAAGATGGCCAAGGCATGTAGCCTTCCTTTCCATGACCCCAGCTTTCCAAGGATTCCCCCCTGGGATGGAGGCCTTGAGGACCATGTCCATCACCCAAGATCACCAGTGAGTGGTGAAGTGTGACACGGGGCCTCCCTTGCAAGGGTGGTGGCTCACGAAGGCCAGGGACTGGGCACCTTCCTCCAGGACAGGAAAGTGGGGGAAGATTTGGGTCCCTCTACCGAAAGGATTATATCTCATGCTTCTCTCTCTGCCAGGACCACTTCTCCCCTTTCCCATCCCCACCCAGCCTGGGGCTGAGCCCAGTGTAATTTCCTCTCTGAGGCTGGCGACAGCGATGGCGGCTCAAGGTCAGGCCAGAGCGGCAGGAGAGGAGCCTGTCAAAGGCAGTCCTTATGAATGGGTTCTCATCGGACTGTAATTGGAATTAATATTGAGGCTCTGCCTTACTTGCCTTACTGCTTAGGGTCACTCCTGGAAACCTCCTCCTGTTCTGCTAATTGGGTGAGTCCCTCTCCTGGTTCTCAGACGGCTAGTCCCTCCTGGGATAGAAGGTTGAATCCACCTTCCTCTCTCCAGACCATCAGCTCGGCAAACTGACTAAACAGACCTGATTAGGTAAGAGTTACTGGGCCAACCATATGTAGTTCTTGTTTTTTATGTGTTTAGTTTTTTTCACAATTTCTGAGCATTCTATATACTTTCAATATTATAGGGGTCTTATTCTGAATAAGATATTTCCTCATTATATTTTCTATTAAATTATTGCATTTTATTTACTCAATAAATACATGAATACATTTTTTATTAAAAATGCAGACCTTATAGTCAGTCTCCCCAGGCAACAGAAATAAAAGCAAAAATGAACAAATTTATAAGCTTTTACACAGCAAAGGTAATCATGAACAAAACAAAACACAACCTATGGATTGAAAGAAAAACAATGCAGCTGACAAGGGCTTATTTCCAAAATATACAAACAGCTCGAACAACTCAACAACCAAAAAATAAACCAAATAAACCAATCAAAAAGTGGGCAGAGCTGGGGAAGATGTCGCTGCCTCTTGCCCGAGCCACCCCTTTGCCTCCGGACTTGCCTGGGGCCAGCAGCCACCGGAGCAGGGGCCCGGGGCCGCGGGCTCAGCAGACTACCATGGGCTCTGTGTCAAACCAGCAGTTTGCAGGTGGCTGCGCCAAAGCGCCGGAGGAGGCGCCGGAGGACGTGGCCCCCAGGGCGGAGGAGCCGCAGCTGTTGCACGGTGCCAGCATCTGTAAGTGATTCAACGTGCACACGGGGTTTGGCTTCCTGTCCTTGACTGCCCGCGCAGGCGTCACTGTTGACCCCCCGGTGGATGTCTTTGTGCACCAGAGTAAGCTATACATAGACGGCTTCCGGAGCCTGAAGGAGGGTGAGGCCGTGGAGTTCACCTTTAAGAAGGCCGGCAAGGGCCTGGAATCTATCCGACTCCCCAGCCCTGGTGGGGTGTTCTGTATTGGGAGTGAAAGGCAGCCCAAAGGGAAGAATATGCAGAAACACAGATCAAAGGGAGACAGGTGCTACAACTGTGAAGGTCTAGACCATCATGCCAAGGAATGCAAACTGCCACCCCAGCCCAAGAAGTGCCACTTCTGCCAGAGCATCAACCATGCGGCAGCCTCATGCCCACTGAAGGCCCAGCAAGCTCCCAGCCCCCAGGGAAAGCCAGCCTACTTTCCGGAGGAGGAAGAAGAGATCCATAGCTCTGCCATGCTCCCAGAGGCCCAGAACTGAGCCACAGTGGGTGGGGGCTATCCTTTTGTGAGCAGAAAGTTTTGAGGAGCAGGCATCAATCAGCAGAGTGGAGAAAGTGGGGACAGGGTGGGTAGGGAGCAGCTGGCATTGCCAGATATCTGAGGCTGGAGTCCACAGCATCACACATTCTTCCCTCTTGGTGGGAGGAAGGGGTGAGGCAAAGAAACTCCAACCAGCTCTATCCAAATGCACATGAGGGCTTTGGGGGTTAACCCTCCCTGCATGCTTTATCTGAATCTCCAACCCCAGAATCTCCAGCTTTTGAAAGTGGCCTGGGTAGGGAAGTTGGTTGACTCTTAAAGAAGAATGTGGAATAATATTTCCCATATCAGAGTGTAAAGATTAAGAAGAGAACAGATTGATGAACCCAACCCACAAGCCCCTACATTCTGTGGGAGGAAACATCTCGGGGGCAGCAGGGTTTTCCTTGTCTTCTCTCCTCATAACCCCCCTCTTGGGACAGAATGCTGATAAATGTCTCAAATAGTAGGTTGTGATGACAGGCAAAAGGGGTGATCGAGGGAACGGCTGCAGACCTGCTGCTTCTAAGCTCATTCTCACCCCATTCTGGGCCAACACAATTTTATTTCCTGCCTTTGGTGGCTGTAACTTGGGTCCCACTTTCTCCAAGATGTCAACTGCACTAGCTATGTGCGAATGATGTATCTTGTGCCTTTTAACTTTTTTTTTCTGTAATATAAATATTCTGGTTTTGCATTTTGTGTATTTTAATTTAAGGCCCTCATTCCTGCATTACTCAGGTACGTGAGGAATCTTAGTGATAAGTAGGCAGCAGCTCCGGGTCTGCATGGCAGGAATGCTTTTTGTTGCTGTGTCACCAGAGAGAACAACTGTCTGGAGTGTACAGCCTATTGAATTACCTTATTTTTGCCAATTAGAGGTGGCTCTTCCGCAATAGTGTCCTCTTGAAACCCCTCCATCTTCAGCGTTTCATGAGAGACTAGGTTTTAACTGGGTTGCCCTATGACTTGGGTCTCCTTCCTACTGAAAGATTGGAAATTGGTCTAAACAGGAAAACATGGTACAGAGAGGTTAGGTGAGGCTGGGTCAGGTAAGAAGTGCAGGCAGGGGAAGCCAAGATTAGGCAAAGGTCATCTGTATGTGTGATAAAGGATTTCTGTTCCAGATCTATAATCCCAGGGCACAGGACTCGCTTTATATACCAGATCCATCCTTTACCTGACTGGGCATCTAACCATGCACAGCAGGGTGTAAGTGTGTGTTTTTATAAGAAATGGAAGTTGGTAAGGAGAGGTTTTAAGAACAATGCCTGTGTACCCATCTTGAGCTGCCCAGGGATGGATATGTGAAGCAAGGACAAGATCTTTAACGATTCTGGGCTTTTCCTCCTTGGCTTCCAGAGAGACCATCAGCAGTGGCTTCCTTGTGGTTCCCAGAGCCAGGGTCCTGCCCTGCTGCAGCAGTGATTAGTATCATGGCAGCTAAAGGAGAAAGTGGAGAGTACGTTCATTTACACGCCGTGAGATCAATGCAGACTTACCTCACTGTGTTGTCATGGGGCAAATGCAGTAGAACACATTGGGTGATATGCGTCTGATCCCTGTCTCCCCCAGCTGCTGCCCCCTCTAGTTATTATATTTGTCTGGGCTTTGTAGGACTTCACAAGTAGCTGATTCGGTGACTGCTAGGTGGCCTAGTTTGTGTAAATATAATGTGTTGGTCTTCTCCATGTTCTTTTGGAGTTTTATTGTTTTCAAACTTCTTTTTATATTGAGAAAAATAGCCAAAGAATCTTTGAGAAAATGTTCTTCACCAGGCAAAAAGATCTGAAACATAAGCTTGGGGACCCCTCTTCTTGAAGCGGGGGCATCTTGAACCACACTTTCTTTTGTGTTCCTCTTCCTCTATTTCCTGTTTCAAACAGGATCTGTCCTAAAAACTAGATTTCTACCCCCTCCTCTTTCCACCTTTGTGCCCCCCAAAATAGACCATACACCTATATGTTTAATTTGTGGGGTATCTGTGATTAAACGATTTGTGCAAAAATCCTGAAGAAGCTAAGATCTCTCCATCCCTTGTTCCCAATCTTGAGTCATGTCCATTCCTTGATTTGATTTATGCTAAATGGACTGCTGTATTTGGATGGATTAAGACCAACTTTAATTTCTATCCCAAGGGTAGAGATGAGCAATGAAGAGGGCTTTCCATGTAGAAGGTTAGGGCTGGGAGACCACGAAAGGAAAGATGAATGTATATTCAAGTCACTCAGGAATGATTATGCAGGTGCAAGAAACTTATGTCAAAGTAGCCACAAGATTGTTTAATAGCAGATGGACGAATGTAACTCCACGTTTACTGCTCTTTGTATGAAATCTTGAATTTATATGGAGGGAGGGTAGAAAAGCATGTGCCCATATGTTCTTTCCCTCATCCCTTCTCATTCCTGAACTGCAGGAGACAGCCCCTTGGGCCTTGGTGACCCCATCTGGGCAGTGTTTGTTTGATGGCTGATTCTGCTGTGTGCCAGGTACTTCCTTTCCCATTTGCTATCATTTTGTAACATATTTGCTGACCCTTTCCCCTTCCCTTTCTTTTCCTTGGGAATATACAATGAATAAAAACTTATTGGTACTGAAACTGTAAAATAAACAAACAAAAAAAGTGGGCAGAAGACCTAAATAAATATTTCTCCAAAAAAGACATACAGATGGCCAATAGGCATATGAAAAGATCCTCAATATCACTAATTATTAGAGAAATGAAAATCACAACTACAATGAGGTACCACCTCACACTGGTCAGAATGACCATCATTAAAAAGTCTATAAATAACAAAGGCTGGAGAGGGTGTGGAGAAAGAGAACCCTCCTACACTGTGGGTGGGAATATAAATTGGTGTAGCCACTATAGGAAATAGTCAGAAGGTTCCTCATAAAACTAAAGATAGGATTAACATAGGAAGAGCAATCCCACTCCTGGGCATGTATCTGAACAAAATTATAATTTGAAAAGATATATGCACTCCTGTTTTCATAGCAGCACTATTCACAGTAGTCAAGACATGGATACAACCTAAATGTTCACTGACAGATGAATGGATAAAGAAGATGTGATACATATATACAAAGGAATACCACTCAACCATGAAAAAGAATGAAATAATGCCATTTGCAGCAACATGGATGGATCTAGAGATTATCATACTAAGTAATGTAAGTCAGAAAGAGAAAGACTAATTTCATATGATATTACTTAAATGTGGAATTTAAAATATGACATAAATGAACTTATGAAACATAAACAGAAATAGACTCACAGACATGGAAAACAAACTTACCACTACCAAAGAGGAAAAAGGGTGGGGAAGGGATAAATTAGGAGTTTGGGATTAGCAGATACAAACTCCTATATCTAAAATAAACAACAGGGCTTCCCTGGTGGCTCAGTGGTAAAGAATCCACCTGTCAATGCAGGAGATAGGGATTCAGTCTCTGGTCCAGGAAGGTCCCACATGCAGTGGAGCAACTGAGCCTGTGCACCACAACCATCGAACCCGTCCTCAAGAGCCCAGCAACCACAACTACTGAAGCTCACACACCTAGAGTCTGTGCTCCCCAATAAGAGAAGACACCGCAGAGAGAAGCAGGCGCACCACAATGAAGAGTAGCCACTGCTCGCCGCAACTACAGAAAAGCCCCCACAGCAACAAAGACCCAGCACAGCCATAGAATAAATAAATAAAAGTAAATAAATTCAATATCCTATAATAAACCATAATGGAAAAGAACATGAAAAGCAATATCTATATTAGGCTTCCCTGGAGGCTCTAGTGGAACACGCCTACCAGTGCAGGAGACATGAGACATGAGTTTGATCCCTGGGTCAGGAAGAGCCTCTGGAGGAGGAAATGGCAACCTACTCCAATATTCTTGCCTGGAGAATCCCACGGACAGAGATGCCTGGCGGGTTACAGTCCCTGGGGTCGCAAAAAGTTGGACACGACTGAGCACGCGCGCGCACACACACACACACACACACACACACACACACACACACACACACACACACACACACACACACACACACACACACACCCCTGAATCAGTGATATATATCTGAATCACCTTGTATTAGTAGTTTCACCAGAAACTAAAGAAAGTGAAGTGAAAGTTGCTCAGTTGTGTCCGACTCTTTGTGACCCCATGGAATTCTCTAGGCCAGAATACCAGAGTGGATAGCCTTTCCATTTTCCAGGGGATCCTCCCAATCCAGGGATTGAACCCAGGTCTCCCACATTGCAGGCAGATTCTTTACCAGCTAAGCCACAAGGGAAACCCAAGAATATTGGAGTGGGTAGCCTATCTCTTCTCCAGTAGATCTTCCCAACCCAGGAATTGAGCCAGGGTCTCCTGCACTGCAGGTGGATTCTTTACCAACTGAGCTATTAGGGAAGCCCTGATATTAATAATTTCACTAGAAACTAAAACAACATCATAAATCAATTATACTTCAATAAGATTAAGTTACAAAACCAATCCATGAACTTGTACTGATTTACAAAACAAACAACAACCCCTGAAAAAAAAAAAACCTCAGACCTTCTAGTTAAAGTTAAATCTCCTCTTTGCTGCTGTCTATTAATACAACCCCAGAGGGGGCACAGTTGTAAGCTGGTGTGGATACTTGTAGACTGTGTGTGTGTCTATGCACATACATTTGTTCCTACAGAAATAATGTTTTGCATGCTGGTGTGTGTGTACCCAGCTACATGACTTTCTTGTCCCACGTGCAGAACCAGAGTATGACAAAAATAAAGGGAGGACAACCTATCCTGTCATAGATGGTTTTCTTGACCATCCTGATAAAGCATGAGAAATGATAGCACTGGACTATCAATAAAAATAATGTGGACAGTGACTTCTGTTGTAGTGAACTACTACACAACACTGACACGCGTACCATTGTCCCCTCCTGGGACATGCACTGGGATGTAGAAGGACACTGGGAGCCCTGGGATCACAGGCCCCTGGCTGTCCCTCCCACCTCCTCCCCCACTGTGGCTCAGCCTACTGTAGGCCAGGACTCAGGTCTCACTCTTGCCTGTAGTGGCACCTACACAGCCTGGTGTACCCGGTAGATGCTCACTGAATGCCCATCAAAGGCATGAATAAATCCAAGGAGAGCCATGGTAGAACAAGCAGCCTCCAGCCAGCGGCACCTGCTGGGACCCCGGGGCACCTGAACAAGGACATCTGATAATAGAGTCTGTCTATAAAGATGGGGGAGGGCAGAGAGCAATGACCTCTTGAGGTAAGAAGGGACAGGGCAGGGTGTGGCCATTGCCCTGGAGATGGGGCTTGACAGAAGCCAGGCATTTGGTAGAGGATGTGGCCACCCAGCGCACTCTGACAGTGGAGGAATAGGGAGAAGAAATGCTCCCGGGTCACTCTCTGCGACTTGTTGGTGCCTCCTGACTTCTGAGCCCAGCAGGAGCTAGAGGCCAGAGAGCCGGCTGCCGGACAGAGCTACATGGACAGCATTAGGCCTGCCACCTCCTTGGAGCCATCCGTTGGTGTGAGAGGGGAGGAGAAGGCAGCAGCAGGAGCATGCCCTTCAGGGCTTCCACCTGCGGCCCGAGCCTGAGTGACATCAGAACCTCAGGTGTTCCCTACCTGCCCACCAGCCCCACCACACTCCAGCAGCAGTGGGGGATGGACCGCACACCTGGGCACTTGGAGGGGTGGGAAACCGAAGCATCCTCCTGTTCCTCCGCAGCCGGTGACATCAGTCGGTGACATCACCAGGCGTGTCCTGCATGTAGAGGGCGTCAGAAGTTCAAATACCTCATTAGGGAGCTGGGGGAAGGGATGGCGTCAGCCGTAAGGGCTGTGCCAGGAATGCTCCTGATGGTTTTTGAAGGGGCCCCGCTTGTGCAGCTGTCCGGGGTTGTGACTCCAGCTCTGAGCAGGAAAGGTCTGTGCACAGCTGGGCTGCTTCCGAGAGTGTGTGACTGGCGCTGCAGGGTGGGTGCTTGGCCCCGGCCTGTGGGATTGTGTGAAACTGCAGGTAGACGGCATCCAGGTCTCCGTAGGAGCATCCTTTCAGCAGAAAGCCTTCCCCCCGCCCCTTTTTCAGAGTCCTATTTGGGCTGGGGGTCAGCGCCTACCTGCCATCTGCAGCCCAGGTGCCTCCCCTTCACCGGCAGCCCATTCTCCTCCTCTGCTGCCCCAGCCTCTCCCCACCTCCCACACAGGTGTCTCCAGAACAAGAGTCCAGACCCACCCAGAAGCTGCCTCAGAATACAGCACAGAGCAGGTGTCAGGGAGGGAAGGAGATAGCCGGCCGCACCCGCAAAGCTCAAAGTATGCTGTATGTCTTTCCACGTCCCCTTGAGAACTGAGTCTGGGAAGTTGGGTGTGGTGGCTTCACAGCCCCCGGCATCAAGCCAGTCTTCACACCCCATGTCTTTGCACACCTGGGCCTTCACTGTCTCCTCCTGCTCACCAGCCACGCACAGCACCCTGCTGTCCAGTGAAGTTCAGACCCAAGCCCCATCTCCCCCTAGCAGTTCACAGCCACCCCAGCTTCCCCAGGGCCCCTCCTGAGCCGTCATCTTGGCGCTCGCTTCCCTTTGCCTCAGGGACCTCACCGGCCACCTCCATGCCTCCTGTAGAGAGAGGCCAGGTCACCGTCCAGGGTCACACTGCTCCTGAGGGAGGCTCCCATGTCTGGCCAGCAGGGGATGACCGTGGAGGGCACCCAGCCCTGCACTCAGGCCCAGAGAGCCCTGCCCGGAGCCTGCGGTTCGGAGCAGAAACCCGAGAGACCGAAGGGAGCAGACCCCCAAAAAGCTGTTCAGGTGCCCGGAAGGAAGGAAGTCGGCAAGGCCCGGGCAGCACAACTTTCTGCTGTTTCTCCCTCCTGGAAAAGGCAAGCCATGACGGGAGAGAAAGGAAACGGCAGGGATGAAGCCTTAGCCAGGCTCTGCCCAGCCTGTTCTCTGCAGAAACCAGAGAAGCCTGAGTCCTGCCCCAGCTTGCAGCCTCCAGACCTTCTGTGTCCTGCTGCCTTCATCTGAGGAACCTGGCCCACCAAGAGGAGGAGCCACATAGCCATCAGCTGTCACCCCAGGGAGGATCCCACCCTGACTACTAGCCACCCCCCTCCTCAACATCCCCAGGGACAGGCTCTGAGCTCTCCTCTAACTCTCCCCACCCTCCAACGGCCCCAGAATGACCACCCCTGGGACCAGCAGTTCACAGGAGTGCGTCTCATGGGTCAGTGGCCCACAAAGTCCTTTTGTCCTGTGCACTGGAAAAGGCCGCACCCCACCTCCCCTCCACTCACTGCCAAACTTGCTTCTGAATTTTTAATACAAGTTCACCAGATAAAAGGCTCTGAGAGATTCTGCAGCAAATAAACATGCAATATTTCCTACATGTATTTGATCATGAAGTCTTTTCTCATCTAACACATTTTGAGAAGAACTAACTAAAGTACAGGGCCGATCACTTCTTCCTTCAGCACTCAAGTGTCTCCTTGGACCTGTCCTTTCAGTCACAGATAGGCACCCTGTTGGCCTTCGTCATTCCTGCTTGCCTCCAGGACACGGGTCCTTTGCTTCACCTGCTCTCTGGACCACCCCGAACCTGGCCCTGATCTCTCAGCCTGGGCTCATCTCCCTCTGCACACTCCACCTGTGCCTGGTGATCACGCACTCGCTATACACAGCACATGTTGTAGGCCTCCTCGCCCTCTTCCAGCACTTCACCAGCCCAGAGTGCCCTCTCCCATCTCCTTCAATCCCTTCAATTATAACTCATCATCAAAGTCTCAAATGATGCCTCTTCCAAGGAGCATTTCCTGATTTCCGTCAGGATGACTCACTGCAGATGGGTACCATTTCTTGATCCTTCCCTTCCTGTTTCAGCCAAGTGCTCTCCATCTCCTGCAAAGAGCAATCCTTGTGGGTGAGCACCGGATCTGATTTGGCTCAGTGTCCCTCCCCAACTCCATCTGCCAGGACTTTGCACAAGACTGTTCCAATAATACTATGAAAGTTGAAGTGAAACTGTTGGTCACTCAGTCGTATCCAACTCTTTGCAACCCCATGGACTGTAGCCCACCAGGCTCCTCTGTCCATGGAATTCTCCAGGCAAGAATACTGGAGTGGTTTGCCATTCCCTTCTCCGGGTGATCTTCCTGACCCAAGGATCGAACCTTGGGCTCCCGCATTGCAGGAAGATACTTAACCGTCTGAGCAACTATAGTTTTGCCAATAAAATTATACCAAGCAACAATGCACCAATAGTAATATACCAAGCAATAAGTAGATGCTATTGGAATCACTTCCCCCACCTCTCCGCTTCGTCCCTGGGAAGAGCAAGAGGCCAAGGCGTTCCTTTCGTGGGTGCTCCGGGATTATAGCATCACGTGCAAGTCATGAGAAGTCATATATATAAGAATAAGGCATCTTGCTGACTAAGACTGAGGTGGGGACTCCTTTGAAGCATGCATGTAGTGAAGTATGGAGTCAGCCCCAAGATGAGCCATCATCTAAGGCACCCCCGAGGCTGTAACTGGGTCAGCAGAGGCCTGAGACCCTGAGGACCAGCACAGCGTGCTCCATCCACGCAGGTAGGTATGGAGAGGAAAGGTTGGGGAGATGAGGAAGAAAAGAGGGAAATAGGAATGGGAAGGAAGTAAAAGACAATAAAATAAAGAAGCCCAAAGAGGGGAGAGGAAGGGTCGCCAAGGAATCCTGGTGTGTCCTCTGATTTTTTTTTAATTACTCTTGGCTGTGCTGGATCTTTGCCGCTGTACAGGCTTTTCTCTAGTTGCAGAGAGTGGGAGCCACTCTTTAGCTGCTTCTCCTTGTAGTGGCTTCTCTTGTTGTGGAGCACAGGCTCTAGGGCACTCAGGCTTCAGTAGTTGCAGCTCCCAGGATCTAGGGCACAGGCTCAGTAGTTGTGGCGCATGGGCTTAGCTGCTCTGTGGCATGTGGAATCTTACCAGATCAGGGATTGAACCCATGTCTCCTCAGTCTTTACCACTGAGTCACCAGGGAAGCCCTGTCCTCTGGTCCTGTCAGACATTTGGGGGACATGCAGGAGAGTGCTGGAACAATATAGCACACCCTTCCTCACGTCTCTCTGCTGGTGCTGCTCTAGGGGAACTTAGCAGGGTAACGTGTGCCACCTTGAGGAGGACAGTGGTGCAGGGCCAGGTCCCGGGAGTGAGTGGTGAGGACAAGCTGGGCTAGTGCCAAAAGTGGGGACCTACCATGCCCTGGGCTGACATGGGTCACCTGGGTACATGTGCCATCTGCAGGGGACTAAGAAGTGATGGAGGAGGAGAGGGCGGGGAGAAGGCTCTGCCTCCACCTCCTCCCTACTGGGGCCTCAGGCCCCAGCTGGTCCTCCCAGCAGAGCTGTGTGCACTGATCCTCCCCTCTCCTGGGGGCACCTTTCTGAAAATGAACTTCTGAGCCCAGAGGTCATCCCAGGCCCTGCTCCTCAGCCTGTGTCCTTGAAGCGGCCATATCCTATGACATTCTCGGTCATATGACAGACTCCTTGATGTGCAATCCCATCTTAGGTATCTTGGTTCTCTCTCCCCTTCCCTTAAACACACCCATATAAGTTGTCCCTAAACCTGAAGGGATGCCAGTGCTCAGCAAGGAATGAAAAAAGCAAATGAAATCAGGCGACTGGGCTCAGCACTCTCTGGGTCTTAAAAACTGTGATAATACTCCGATCATGGGAAACCGTCAACAAATATTTGGCCTGGCATCTCCACTTTGGGTCATCTGTCATTAGAACTGGAGTTGGACAGGAACCCAAGACCCTCCTCACTCAATTTGAAGAAACCGCAGGGCTCAATTTATCCCCTCTGCTGGGGGTGGGGGGGTGGGGTGGCGGGTGTGTGTGTGAAAATCTTGCTTGTTTCAGAGGCTTTGGAGAACAATGCCCGTCCCTGTGAATGCGTGCTGAGAGCTGCCAGCTACTGTCATGGTCCCATTAGGCACATCGGGATTCTGACCGGAAGTCACCCTCGGGAAAGGCAGCTGTTCCCATTCACAGGTGGAGCATCCGCCTGACGTCACCGGCGCTGGAGGCAGACAGGCCCCTGGACAGCCGGGGACGAGGGCGGTGGCCTTCCAACACAGCCACCTGCCACCGCCTGACAGATTGACGCAAGAAGGTGGAAATGGCCTGTTCCTGGCCTTCTCCGACCAGAGGAGGATTGAGAAATGTGTCTGGCATCGGTGCCGCAGGAGAATACATAAGCAGCCAACTCGCTTACTGGAAAAGAAATGAGCTCATCCGCCAAGCCAGCCTGAATCTTAATGGGAACACCATGCGGTGGGGTGGGAGGGCTGGAAGGGGGTTTTGTCCCAGCCTGGGGTCGGGGGCGTGGAGTCCTTTCCACCTCAGGCCCTGCCCCAGGAGCAGCCGAGTCCCTTGGAAAGCAGCGATGATTCTGAACACAACACTCTTGAAGCCAAGAGCCAACGTGGAGGAAAGAAATACACCCAAGAAAAATGAGGCTTAAAATGAGAGTGGTCGACAGGAACCCAGACTGTGCTGACCTGGCCCGTCTGCCACATTTTCAGATGGGAAAGAACCAGGAAAGGTCTGATGACAATGAAGCCCACCAGTGTGCATTGTGGAGAAGGCATATCACTCTTTTCCCCTCTTTATGCCAATAATATACATTAATCAAAAATAAATAAGCAAGGGGTTGGGGAGAGGATTGGGAGTTTGGGGTTAAAAGATACGAAGTTAGAATGGATAAACAACAAGGTCCCGCTGTATAGCACAGGGAACTATATTATAATACCCTGTAATAAACTATAATGGAAAAGAATATGAACAAGGATATATATATATATATATATATATAACTGAATCGCTTTGCTGTACAGCAGAAATTAGCACAACCTTGTAAATCAATTATACTTGATTTTTTAAAAAACCTCAAATAAATTAAATTTTAAAAAATTAAATATCAAGTGAAATAAATTTTTAAAAATCTCAAATAAATAAACAAGCAAAAAGAAGGGATGAAAACCCCTCATCGTCCCACATGCAGACGTGGAGAGTGAGCGTATGACACACTGAGCCCACTCAGATCTCTGGCGAGCTCCTGGGTCACGAGGAGGCTGCTGGTCCAGGGATGACACCGTGACAGCAAGGCCCTGCCAGACGTTTAAAAATGATATACATGTATATACATCTTTGTTCTAAGAAGTTTCCACAGAGTACATACTATTTTGTAACATGACTCAATTTAATAACATATCTTGACTCCTATTCCATACCAAGAATATACTTCAATAATAAATTTTATCTGCTATACAGAAGTCCATTGTATATAAGTTCTCGAATTTATTTAACCAGTCTTCTATTGTTGGACACATGGGTTGTTTTCAACTTTTTTTCTATTATAAACAGCATTTGCAAAGATGAGTCTTGTTACTAAAACTTACCATACATCCTAAATTCCAATAAGTTAAAGACATGCATACTTTGGGGACCTTCTATAGAGACCTCCAGAAAAGTTTACCACAAGCACAACCACCAGCAGGATACCAGTCACTCCCATTTAAAACAATTCTCCAGTGAAGTAAAAGCAAATGATATCCTCAGGTTCCTGTCTCAGCTTTTGCTACATCAGGAAAGTCATACAATTTCCTAATGGGAAAGCCCAGGTTCTCACTCTCTCATTCATTACACATCTCCCCACCCCCTACTGTGCAGTGAGGCACTGGACAGTCACCATCCAGAAAAGAACAAAGACGCCATAAAAATGGTTTGTTTTCCCAAATGTTCTCCAAATACTCCAAGAAATTTACTTTTTTTAGAGGGGTCTGCTGAGACACTCTATCTGTTGCCTTAGATTTGCCAATGAGGCACTTGAAGTCAAGTGGTATGGGGACCTGCCCAGTCTCAGATCTCTAGGAAACCACCCTGATGGCTAGCCTTTCATCCTTTTCTACTCCCACCAAAGCCAGTTAGTGCCTCCCCCCGCCCCACACACACACAAAAAGTGCATCATAGTCTTCTCCTGGCTCCATCATGGAGATGTTCTTCTCCTCTGTTTCCTATACACTTGGTGAGTACCTGTCACTGAGGTACCAAACTGTGCTGGGGGTGTGATGGAGGAGGGTGTGTGAGGGGAGAGGGGGCTGTCAGGGGGAGAGCTGAAGTGACCTGAGCTATGTCCATCAGCTCCTGGGGACCGGGTGTGCGTGTCACGTGCTGGTCCCAAGTCCTCAGGACCCAAGATGCACTTGGGATGCATGGCCCAAGTCAGCCTGGGATGCTGTACCAGCCCTTACTTGTCCCCCTCTCCTGAATGCCCTCAGAGCTGGGGGTAGGGGCAGGGCAACTCCTGCTGAGCTCTCCCCTGACTGTGAGGAGGAGGAAGAACTGTACTGCCAGGGCAGGTGGCAAGCCAGTCAGAGACCATAAAACAAGGCCTGGACTAGGACAGAAATAGAGGCACATCCAGGAGTGGTCAGCTGGAGAAATGCGTCTGAGGGCTGGTCAAGAGGACCTATCCTTGACAAAGACTATAAGTGCAGCTTCCTGTTGACCCACAAAGCCACCTCCAAGAATCTGTCTTTCAAAACCACTTACACAAATGTTTGAAAATGCTTACAAAGATACTCATAGCTTTTGTAAGAGAGAAAAAATTGGAGGTAACCCCAGTGCATATGGCAGCAGCTGGCATGCTGTAGCACTTCATAAGCCATTCATTTAATGAATGAATAAATTCAATTTCATTGATAGGACTACTGATCACCTAAACTATGGAAGATCAATTCCAAGGGCAACTCTGCTACCATGTAAACATTAAGTAGACTTACATTCAGGGGTGTTTATGGTGTCCTGTAAAGTGAAAATGTCACCAAATGTTTCAGATAAACATGGACTCCTTTCTGAAAATACATATGTGTATATTTGCATACATACACTTACGTATTATGGGCTTCCCAGGTGGACCTAGTGGTAAAGAACTTGACTGCCAATACAGGAGTATATAAGAGACATGGGTTTAATCCCTGGGTCAGGAAGATTCCCTGGAGGAGGGCATGGCAACCCACTCCAGTATTCTTGCCTGGGAAATCCCATGGACAGGAGTGCCTGGTGGGCTACAGTCCATGGGGTTGCAAAGATTCAGACACGACTGAAGTGACTTGGCATGCCCACACCTGTATATTATACATTATATGGTAACATTTATTTGCAAGGGATTTGTTTAGAAAGTGCTCTCAGGTGAAATTTTTAAGGGACTGAGGGAAGCAGGCAAGGGCAGAAAAAGAAACCAGGGAAGATCCTGGGCCCATCAAAAGCCTCACTTGATACCCATGGGAGCTCTAGAGTGTGAATGGAACCACAGAGCTGCCCCACCTCAAAGAAAGGGGACCAGAGTTTTGCTCCTGCATTATGCAGTCATTGATTTCCCAGGTGGGCAGTGGTAAAGAATCCACCTGCCAATGAAGGAGACGCAAGAGATACGTGTTGGAGCCCTGGGTTGGGAAGATTCCCTGGAGGAGGAAATGGCAACCCACTCCAGTATTCTTGCCTGAAAAATTCTATGGACAGAGGAGTCTGGTGGACTACAGTCCTTGGGGTCGCAAAGAGTTGGACACAACTGAGCACACAGCACACACACACATATTATGTAGTCATTGGTTGGGGGCTGGCCCCACGGGACACACTTTGACCTCCCAGACACTGCTGGGTGAAACAGATCATTTCTGCTAAGGGTGATTCTCCAGAAAAGGGTGCAACTCTGAACCATTAGCAGCTAGGATGGGTGTATTGGTCAGATGAACAACATCTAGGCAAGCACTAACAGTATCTAATATAGATGTGCAAATGTGTGTGTGTGTGTGTGCAGGTGTACAGAGAAGAATCTGGAAGAATATTCTCCAACATACCAACAGCAGCTACCTCCAGAAATGGAGATGGGTGTTGGAGGAGGGCATTGAGAGAAGAAAATGTTATATCTCACTTAATATGCTTCTGTCTTAGGTGCATTTTCTTGCAAGCAGCATGCATTACATTTGTAATTTAAAAAAAAAACAAAAGGAGGTTGGTCAGCAGAGTTAAAAGTTGCAGCTAGGCCAGGCTATCTAAAAATGGAGAAGTGCCTGGCTGCTGCTGCTGCTAAGTCGCTTCAGTCGTGTCCGATTCTATGCAACCCCATAGACGGCAGCCCACCAGGCTCCCCCGTCCCTGGGATTCTCCAGCCAAGAACACTGGAGTGGGTTGCCATTTCCTTCTCCAATGCATGAAAGTGAAAAGTGAAAGTGTCTCTTTCAGTTCTGGTTTCCTTGGTGTATATGCCCAGAAGTGGGATTGCTGGGTCATATGGTGTACCCATGTTCATCGCAGCACTGTTTATAATAGCCAGGACATGGAAGCAACCTAGATGCGAATGGATAAGAAAGCTATGGTACATATACACCATGGAATATTACTCAGCCATTAAAAAGAACACATTTGAATCAGTTCTAATGAGATGGATAAAACTGGAGCCCATTATACAGAGTGAAGTAAGCCAGAAAGATAAACACCAATACAGTATACTAACGCATGTATATGGAATTTAAAAAGATGGTAACGATTACCCTATATGCAAAACAGAAAAGGAGACACAGATATAGAGAACAGACTTTTGGACTCTGTGGGAGAAGGTGAGGGTGGGATGTTCTGAGAGAATAGCATTGAAACAAGTATACTATCAAGGGTGAAACAGATCACCAGCCCAGGTTGGATGCATGAGACAAGTGCTCAGGCCTGGTGCACTGGGATGACCCAGAGGGATGGGATGGGGAGGAAGGTGGGAGGGGGGATCAGGATGGGGAACACATGTAAATCCATAGCTGATTCATGTCAATGTATGGCAAAAACCACTACAATATTGTAAAGTAATTACCTCCAACTAATAAAAATAAATGAAAAAAGAGATGATCTATAAATTAAAAAAAAAAAGAAAAGTGAAAGTGAAGTCACTCAGTCATGTCTGACTCTTCGCAACCGCATGGACTGCAGCCTACCAGGCTCCTCCGCCCATGGTATTTTCCAGGCAAGAATACTGGAGTGGGTTGCCATTGCCTTCTGTGGGAGAAGTGCCCTAGTGGGTTCATAAGAACCCTCTGACTGCAGAGTGCTTGGGGATCAGGAATGGGAACACAGGGAAGCCATGAAATAAGACTAGTAGTTTAGCAGAGGATGTTGGAGACCAGCGGGGTGGCCAAGAGCCACACCTCCAGGCTGTGCAGGGACCCTCGGCCAGATCAGCCTTTCTGGGGTTGAGTCTCCCTGCCTCTCCTCACTCTCAGCACTCTCTCTGTAATGAATGATTCTTTTCTTTCTCTTGAAATGAATGAACAAATGGGAGTCCTCTTAAGGAACTGATGCCAAGGGCCGGGATGTTCCTTCCCAGAAGATAAATCATACATATTGTCATGAGGGAGAAGAGGAATTTGTCAGGAATTATGGTTCTTGGCTATCTGAGGTTCCTCTTAGAAACTAGTGCCAGGGCACCTGGCCCACTCAGAGGTGGTGAGTGGGGAGGAGGCAGTGAGCAGGCTGGCCCAGAGGACACTATCCCCATGGGCAGCAGAGCCCTTGCAGCCAACCCCCTGCCACAGCCAAGCTTCTCTTGGGCCCTCCAGCCCAGCAACATCCTGGTCCCCATCGAGGGGTGGGAGCTGGGCTGAGAGCCTGACCACCAAATAAGGGTCACAGACAACACAGCAGAAAGTGGAACTCTGAGAGACTCAGCCAGTGTCTGCTGGCTCAAAGCAGGGGCCATCATTCACTGGTGCCTATCTCAGGGAGTCTGGGATGCCACAGACTGGGTGGCTTAAAGAATGAACACTTTCTTTCTACAGCTGTGGCAGCTGGGAGGCCACAATCAGGATACCAGCAGGCTCAGGTTCTGCTGAGGACACCCTTTCTGGGTTAGTCAGCCACCTTCTCGTTGTATCCTCACATGGCAGAGAAAGAAGAGAGGCCTAGCTCTTTTCTGCTTCTTATAAGGTCACTAATCCCATCATTAGATTCCACCCTCATGACCTAGTTATCGCCAAAGGCCTCAGATCTGAATACCATTGATTGTGGTTAAAGTTTCAACATATGAATTTGGGGAGGTCACAAACATGCAGTCCATACCTACAGTGATGTTCCAAGATGGTAAATCTTCAGGGGAAGACAACTTTGTGAAGGTGCCTAGTGAATTTAGAACAACACTTAGTATCATGGTGATGATACTTAAGTAGGTGGTTCTGGCAGGATCTGAAAACATGGAGAGTGCCAAAGAAGGTGTTCTGTTGGAGCAGATGAACCTGTAAAGGTGACTGGGCAAAGAAGTCACTCGTTAGGAAACACTGATGATCCCAGAGGGGACGGCCCAGCCCCTGCCTTAGCTCCTCAGAAACCCCCTATGGAATGTTTCTGTACCATGGTGAGCCTGTTTGACAAGCATGAAATCAAGAGAAAGGAAAGGAAATATTAATGATAGCTGAATTGACATGATAAAACAAGTAGGTAGGATAGGTTTAACACTCTAAAATCTCCATGTACTAAGTTGATTCAGTTCTGTCCGACTCTTTGCAACCCTATGGACTATAGCCCACAAGGCTCCTCTGTCCATGGGATTCTCCAGGCAAGAATACTGGAGTGGGTTGCAGTTCCCTCCTCCAGGAGATCCTTTCAACCCAGGGATAGAACCTGCATCTCCTGCATTGGCAGGCAGGTTCTTTACCACTAGCACCACCTGGGAAGCAAAATCTCCATATGTAGAGCCAACTTTTCTCTCTGTTGTTAGAGATGATCACAGTTAGGATTACACAAAATGATGCTTGGACATATGAGATATGTGGTTAGGATGTTAGAGACAAGCCCCTGTGGGTGACCATGGATCACAGTTTAAAAATGATGGTATGGGTCACACAAACCAGTAATACCTTGACCAAATCATTTCAGAGTGGGATGCTGAGACTTGGGAATACAAACATGGGAGTAGCATGTGAAAGTAATTTTTACCCCAGATAGATTATAAAAATTATAGGGTAGTGGGGAAAAAAAAAGTGCAGTGCAAGTCTCTCCATCATGTCTGACTCTTTGCGACCCCATGGACAACACAGTCCATGGAATTCTCCAGGCCAGAATACTGGAGTGGGTAGCCTTTCCCTTCTCCAGGGGATCTTCCCAACCCAGGGATCGAACCCAGGTCTCCCACATGGCAGGTGGACTTTTTACCAGCTGAGCAACAAGGGAAGCCCAATGGAAAAAAAGGCATAGACTTTATCTTCAGCAAAAGCAAGACACAGTAATGATCTATGGATTGAAATTTTCTGTTGTTGTTGTCTAGTCACTCAGTCATGTCCTTCACCATCTCCTAGAGCTTGCTCAAACTCATGTCCATTGAGTCAGTGATGCCATCCAACCATCTCATCCTCTGTTGTCCCCTTCTCCTCCTGCCTTCAATCTTTCCCAGCATCAGGGTCTTTTCTAAGGAGTCAATTCTTTCATCAGATGGTCAAAGTGCTGGAGCTTCAGCATCAGTCCTTCCAATGAATATTCAGGGTTAATTTCCTTTAGAATTGACTGGTTTGATCTCCTTGCAGTCCATGGGACTCTCAAAGAGCCTTCTCCAACACCACAGTTTGAATGCATCAATTCTTCAGCGCTCAGCCTTCTTTATGGTCCAACTCTCACATCCACACATGAATACTGGAAAAACCATAGCTTTGACTAAACGGACCTTTGTCCCTGCTTTTTAATATGCTGTCTAGGTTGATCATAGCTTTTCTTCCAAGGAGCAAGCGTCTCTTAACTTCATGGCTGCAGTCACCATTTGCAGTGATTTTGAAGCCCAAGAAAATAAAGTCTGTCACTGCTTCCACTGTTTCCCCATCTATTTCCCATGAAGTGATGGGGCTGAATCTTAGTTTTTTGAATGTTGAGTTTTAAGCCAACTTTTTCACTTCCTCTTTCACCTTCACCAAGATGCTCTTTAGTTCCTCTTCGCTTTCTGCTGTAAGGGTGGTGTCATCTGCACATCTGAGGTTATTTGTATTTCTCCTTGCAATCTTGATTCCAGCTTGCGCTTCATCCAGCTTGGCATTTCATATGATGTACTTTGCATGTAAGTTAAATAACCAAGGAGACAATATACAGCCTTGATGTACTCATTCCCCAATTTTGAACCAGTTTGTTGTTCCATGTCTGGTTCTGTTGCTTCTTGACCTGTATACAGATTTCTTATGAGGCAGGTCAGGTGGTCTGGTATTCCCATCTCTTTCTGAATATTCCACAGTTTGTTGTGATCCACACAGTCAAAGGCTTTAGTGTAGCCCATGAATTAAAAGTAGATGTTTTTCTGGAATTCTCTTGCATTTTATATGATCCAATGGACATTGGTAATTTGATTTCTGGTTCCTCTGCCTTTTTTAAATCCAGGAAGTTGTACATCTGGAAGTTCTTGGTTTATATACTGTTGAAGCCTAGCTTGAAGGATTTTGAACATTACCTTATTAGCATGTGAAATGAGTGCAATTGTGCAGTAGTTTGAACATTCTTTGCTCTTCTTTGGGACTGGAATGAAAACTGACCTTTTCCAGTCCTGTGGCCACTGCTGAGTTTTCCAAATTTGCTGGCCTATTGAGTGCAGCACTTTCACAGCATCATCTTTTAGGATTTGAAACAGCTCAGCTGGAATTCCATCACCTCCACTAGCTTTGTTCATAGTGATGCTTCCTAAGGCCCACTTGACTTCACACTCCAGGATGTCTGGCTCTAGGTGAGTGATCACACCATTGTGGTTATCTGGTCATGAAGATCTTTTTTGTATAGTTCTTTGGTGTATTTGTGCCACATCTTCTTACTAACTTCTGCTTCTGTTAGGTCCATACCATTTCTGTCCTTTATTGTGCCCATCTTTACATGAAATGTTCCCTTGTTAGCTCTAATTTTCTTGACGAGATCTCTAGTCTTTCCCATTCTCTTATTTTCCTCTATTTCTTTGTATTGTTCACTTAATATACTGAAATCTGCCCAGAATTCACATGGGGAGAAGATGAACTGGAGAGGATTCCTTGTGAGCAGCAGATCTCAGGAGACAATCACAAAACTTGCCTTTCCTATAGGTAAGGGACACACTCTGAGTGACAGTCCTATATCCATGACTGTGGGACAGAGCGGGTAGTAAGCAGGAGGCAACAGACTCAACAAAGGAGGAAGTGCTGGGACTTCCTGGTGGTTCAGTGGTTAGGACTGCATGCTTCCATTGCAAGGGGCATGGGTTCAATCCCTGCTCAGGGAACTAAGATCCCAGATTCCACTGAGCTTGGTGAAATAAATAAATAAACTGTCTCTAACAAAAAAAAAAAAAAAGGAAGAAGTGCTATAAAAACATCCAGAGAGTGAGGCTGCAATTCTCAGAAATTGCCAGTAAAAAACATTCCCTAAAATAAGCTCCTGCTGATATTGAAGCAAGGAATATCCAACTCATTACCCAGTGAACTAAAAGGCTGTTGGCATGGCATCAATATAAAGAAAATCCCAGGGGGCAAAAAGTGAGTAAAATCAGCAAAAATTACCAGGCTCCCCCCCCAAAAGAAAACCTCATCTGAAAAATGTTGCCATAAAATGTTAACAACAAAACATCTTTCTATGAATTAAAAAAAAACTTTATAAAGCAACAACGTATTTGAAGGAAGATCACAAAGCAGAAATACAAAATAGTGAGAAAATGAAAGAGAATAAAAAAAGAGTGTAGGATTTCCTTTGTGGTCCAGTTGATAAGAATCTACCTGCCGACGCAGGGAACACGGCTTGGAACCCTGACCCGGGAAAACCCCACATGCTGCTGAGCTCACACTCTAGAGCCCATGGTCCCCAACAAAAGAAGCCACTGCAATGAGAAGCCTGAGCACCCCACTAAAGAGTAGGCTCTGCTCACCTCAACTAGAGAAAAGCTGTGTGATGCAACAAAAAATAAATAAATAAAACACTTCTTAAAAGGAGTGTAGACATGAGAAAAACATATTAAAGGACATGGAGGATAAAAATGAGGTAGGCAACCAAAATGAAACACACAAGAAAGAGCTAAAGGAATCTGAGAGAAAGAAAGAAGGATTTGCGACAAAGATCAGAGTTAACATATTTGGCCTATAAATAATCGTAAGTGTCCCTCATCTGTTTTTTAGAAACAGGTTTACAGATTACATCACAAAATAAAATCCAACTCTAAGCAAATACAAGATAAGCACCAAAAGATGAACAAATATGCCAGGCAAACATTAATAAATAAAATCACTCCCTCATGCACTTCTCTCTGTTAAGCACATTCTTTAAACATGTCTCAGAGCATGAACTACAAGAACTACACACTTCTAAACTAAAGGCTTTTTTTTTTCATTTATTTTTATTAGTTGGAGGTAATTACTTTACAATATTGTAGTGGGTTTTGTCATACATTGACATGAATCAGCCATGGTGTTACATGTATTCCCCATCCCGATCCCCCCTCCCACCTCCCTCTCCACCCTATCCCTCTGGGTCTTCCCAGTGCACCAGGCCCGAGCACTTGTCTCATGCATCCCACCTGGGCTGGTGATCTGTTTCACACAGATGATATACATGTTTCGATGCTATTCTCTCAAAACATCCCACCCTTGCCTTCTCCCACAGAGTCCAAAAGTCTGTTCTGTACATCTGTGTCTCTTTCTGTTTTGCATATAGGGTTATCATTACCATCTTTCTAAATTCCATATATATGTGTTAGTATGCTGTAATGTTCTTTATCTTTCTGGCTTACTTCACTTTGTATAAGGGGCTCCAGTTTCATCCATCTCATTAGGACTGATTCAAATGAATTCTTTTTAACGGTTGAGTAATATTCCATGGTGTATATGTACCACAGCTCCCTTATCCCCATTTCATC